>NW_019392754.1:3018475-3210847 GCF_000648675.2 Cimex lectularius | reverse complement strand
TAGATTTGTGGTTAGCTTGCGAGATTTTATTGATTTTTGGTTAGATTGTTGTGATTTTATAGAATTTCCATTAGCTTGTGTTTTTTAAGATTTTTGGTCAGATTATTGTGATTTTATAGAATTTTAGTTAGATTGTTGTGATTGTGTAGATTTGTGGTTAGCTTGCGAGATTTTATTGATTTTTGGTTAGATTGTTGTGATTTTATAGAATTTCCATTAGCTTGTGTTTTTTAAGATTTTTGGTCAGATTATTGTGATTTTATAGAATTTTAGTTAGATTGTTGTGATTGTGTAGATTTGTGGTTAGCTTGCGAGATTTTATTGATTTTTGGTTAGATTGTTGTGATTTTATAGATTTTTAATTAGCTTGTTGTTCTTTTACAGGTTTTGGTCAGATTACCGTGATTTTATAGGATTTTAGTTAGATTGTTATGATTTTATAGATTTGTGGTTAGATAGTGAGATTTCATAGATTTTTGGTTAGATTATTGTGATTTTAAAGCCGGAATGGTAACGAGCGAACTACAAACAACGTTTGATCAGGGTTCCTTCAGACCTAGCTAACAATTGAATTAAAGATTAGAGGGTAAACAATATGGCTATAGGTCCATGGGGCGGGTGTGTGAACGCGCAGTTTCCGATAATCCTAGTCAGCCTAAAATAGTCTTGAAGACCGAACAAGCGAAGATTATTAGACCAGAAAAGACAGGTCCAAATTATAAACAGCATTTTAATTTTTTTATTGAAGACGGGGTGGTAATGCGCCTTATGTGCAGTTTCTGATCATCCTGGTCCGCCTTCTCTCGCTGGTTTTCCCAGAGTAAAAGCTAAGGGGAAAACTGTTTCTTTATTTACAGACTATCGACGTCCATCATCAGTGGAAATTTGATAAAAAAAATAGGCGAGTCTCATAACAAAATACATTTTGTGAGATTTCTTGTAGATCTCTAATGGTTGAGAAATCTTCAGTGTAGTAATTTTCGATCATACTGGTCTGTCCGTACTCGATGGGTTTTTTTCTATGCATACCCAACACAGTGCAGACCAAACAAGCGAGGATGTTTCAAAGGCAGACCAGAATGATTTCGAAGGCCAAACTGCAAAGAACAATTAAGATTTCCGCAAACCAAACATATACCTTGGCGTAGCGACCAAATTGTAAGGTAAAAGGTTTGACCTCTGGGTACGTCGCTGTATTTAGTTGCACATTGTCATACATTGCAGTTCTTCATAAGTGGACGTTTAAACAATCGGCGATCATAAACTTTAGGTCGGATGTCAAACTGTAATTCATCCAATGGGGTACACCATCAAGTCACATTACAAATATGATTTCCTGAGGTCTGGCGTCGATAAATCTGCGGTTTTGTCGTTTCCGATCATCCTGTCCATCTCACCTCGCTGGCTTAGTTAATGTCCAAGATGGAAACGATCAAACAACAAACTGCGTTTCCCCAAACCTAAGCACCTTTTTAGATAATGATCCACTGATAGGGTAAAAGCCGTTAGACCAGATAGCTGTGTCCTTTTGTCGTATATCAAACAATTGTCTATGTACTTGACTCGTATCGTAATGTATCAATCTGAACATACACAACATCTTTTGCCGAAATTACTTCTTGAGGTCTAGAGAGGTGAATCTAAGGTTTGGTTGTTTCCGATCATCCAGTTCAGTCTGTGTATATCAACCAATTAAGAATTAGTAAACCAGAATGTAAAGGATCATATTATCAGATTCTTAATATCCAACATGATCCAGGCCATCGCCATGGTAGTTGAACCAAGGTGCGGTAATAGCTTCTCCTTTCGTTCGGATATCAAACAGTTAACCCAGTGCCAACTGCAAAATAACATCATAATCAATCTGCCATAGCAGACATTGGATGAAATGTTTTTAGATCTGGGGGAGGGGACTTGCGATTTGGTTTTTTCTAGCATCCAGGTCTGTCTGTTCTTTTTGCATATGTGCATTAACCCACTATGAAAATGAAATGCAGAAACAAGTCTTGCAGACCGAACAAGGTAACGATCAAATTATAGGGTAAAATTTGTATGACTTCTGGGTCCTTCGATGTCTGTATTAACAGACGACGGTAGTTCTTTTGGTAGTTATAAGGTTGGTTAAAAGGCAAGACTTTCGCAAGTATATTTTAGAATATCATTTTGATTTTTTTGTAAGATCAAGGGGTTGTATGAAGCGACCGGAATGATGCGTTGGGAACGTGTTTGAATCAGTTCGGGATTAGTTGTACGAATGTATTTGAACCTCCTCTAAGCGGCTTTACATCTAAATAATTCCCCGACTCCACGGCGAACAAGGCGTAAACTAATTCCTCCGGCAATACATCCAAGCGGATTGTGGTAATAATGTCCCGGGCCGAAAACGTCGCCGTTCACTTCATTTACATCCGGCATTGTTCACGATAAGTCCCAGCGAACAGAGCACGAGGGAGGCCCGAGTACTGTAATCGAACCTCCGACAAAATTACAATAGATTCATTATTGTTGAACAATGGGAGGTACAAATCGTACCGGCTCCAGGCGGAAAAAAACAAACAGTCATTGTTGTATAATCTAAGCGCCAGGCTACTGTTTAAAACTGACAAATAGACCTAGTAATAGACTTGAACGGTTTTAAATTATGAAATCGATCAAGATGTGACTCACAAACGAGGGACGCACTCACATAAAGGACTCTCTATTTCCTAAAGTCACAGGCTACCGAAAGAAATCAAGGATCGTTTGATGTAATGTTTTTTCTTCCTTATGTGCCTTTCGCATCTGATCATTGCTCATAAATAAATGTCCTTTCTAACGTCCGTTATCATATTTGGTTTCACGTCAATGTCCTTTCAGGACGAAAGATTTATAGTTATTTCAGTTTTTAGCGTGTTCGCGAGAGTCGATTTGAAACGGTTTATTTCAATCCGTCCTGACCTTCGACCCTATTCACTATTGAACGCCGAATAAAAATTTAACTGGTTTTTAAAGGATAATTGAATATTCAGATTGACATTTATTTTTATATTGAAAATCACCGAACAATCATCAATATGTCATAGCTAATTGAAAACGTTATCGTCATTTATGCTACTAAGGACGAATCTTACAGGATACATGAAAGGAATGTTTTAAAAATTAGTTATTTCTTGGATAACCGAATAAGAGTGGAAATCCTTTGAAATAATTTAAATTGGATTGCAAACTGTCTCGACAGAAATTTTAGACAATTTTCTGTAACCTCAGAAAGCACCTCGTGATTTTTTAACTTTTCTAAAAAAAAAAAGGATTTTTTCTGACTTTTTAACTTGAATAGGATAAAGTGAGTCAATTATAAAAAGGCACTTTAAAAAAACAATAAGAACAAACGGTAAGTACAGCCATAAACATTATAAATTTAGACTCCAACTTGAAAATTATGAACGTTTAGAGGTTTAAAGACAGATTTGGAAAGATCTAATGATTTATCTATCTATATATCCATAAATTTATTCCGTTTGTCAAAAATGTCCAAATTTAGTGGGGGAAAACTTATTGAGTGGGTATTTCATGGAGTCTGTTAGGTAAGAATATGCAATTTGGTCTTTCCAAATCATCCTAGTCCGCCTGCTCTCGCTTATTTGTCCTGGCGATTTCGTATTTCGCATTAACAATCATCATAACTTAATAATGGTAAAACTGTTTAGATTGCCCTCGTCATCGTCAGATATGTTACGTTTCAGAAGAAAAGAAAATGATGTTGGAAAAATGATTTGTTTCTTCAATAATAGAACTATTTTATGGTAAATCCATCGGAATATTTTGGTTGGCAAATTGTTTTAGGATAATAATAAATTCACTAATTTCGTGGTCCGCTTGATCAATTAATGTATTACAATTAATTAAGGTTTTTAGTTGAGATAAAAAAGTCAATGGCACGAGCGGGATTCGAACACACGATCTTCGGCTAGATACGACGCTGCTCTACCACTTGAGCTATCGTGACCTCGATCCACTCGGACACCAACCTCTTATCTCAACCACACCTTTTGAGTTTTCCCTCCTTTTTGCCATTTTTTTCCCTATCTAGCCGAAGATCGTGGGTTCGAATCCCGCTCGTGCCATTGACTTTTTTACCTCAACTAAAAACCTTAATTAATTGTAAGATAATAATAAATTTGGCCAATTTGGCTTATCTTTGTGAGTTTACATGAGCACTTTGCGATCGTTGGCAGTTTCCAAAAGAATTTTTTTTCGTGATATTAATTTCATTATGCTAGCGAATGAAAAAAAAATACATTTGTAATTTAACATTGCCACCAAATCAACGGCCAAAAGAGGTAAATATAGCCTAGAATCTTATTAAATTAATGTAAACTTATTTGAATTAAATTTTAGAAAATTTTGTATGTTTAACCCAGGTTTCAAACCATCTGCGACGATGGTATATTGCCTGTAACATAGTAAAAGTAAACAATTCATAAAATATAAATTTATACCAGTTGTCCAAAAATTTTAAATTTACTGGAGCTTGTGAAATTATTGTGAGTTTTTTCATGTTTGTTAGATAAAAATGTACGGTTTGATCATTCCAGACGATCCTGGTCCGCCTACCATCGCTTGATTTCTCTGGCGATGCGCTTTCGTTTTTCGTTGTAACAATTATCTTTTAATAGGTTATATAAAATTATTCACCTGACCTCGTCATCAGCAGATATGCTACTAACAAGGAATCTTACACGAGGAAGAAAAAGGATGTCTAAAAAATAATTTATTTAATCAATAAGCAAACGATTTTAAAGAAAATCCTTCGAAATATTTTAGTTCTTGGCAAATTGTTTTACGTTAATAATCAATTTATTGGTTTATCTTTATATGTTTACATGCGCACTTTGTGATTGTTGGCAGTTTCTAAATGATTTTCTTTCCGTGGTATTAATTTCACAGTGCTAATGAAGAAAATACATTTAAAATTTCAGATTGCCCCCAAATCAACGTTCATAAGAGGTAAATATAACCTAGAATCTTATAAAATTGATTTTAACTTATTTGAATTAAATTTTAGAAGATTTTGTACGCTTAAGGACAGGTTTCATTGCATATCACCTGTAACATAGAAGCGGTAAACAATTCTTAAAATACTTTATAATTTTTTCACTTTGTCAGAAATGTTCACATTTACTGGAGGCAAGCTTGTAGAATTATTGTGCGTTTTCATGTTTGTTAGGTAAAAATGTACGGTTTGGTCATTCCAGACGATCCTGGTCCGCCTACCATCGCTTGATTTCTCTGGCGATGCTCTTTCGTTTATCGTTGTAACAATTATCTTTTTTAATAGGTTATTTAAAAATGTTCACATGTCCTCGTTATCGACAGGAGCTGCTAACGAGGAAATTTACAAGATGTAGGAAAAGGATATCGAAAAAATAATTTATTTAATCAATAATTTGGCTTAAATCTACAAGTTTAAATGCTCATGTTGATTGTTGACAGCTTTTAAAGAACATTATGTTTTACGGGATATTAATTTTATATAAAACATGATGCAGTGTGAGCTACTATATATAAAAAATAAATTCAGAATTGCCACCCAATCTACGTTCATAAGAAATAACCACAGCCTAAAATCTTATATATTTAAATTTAAAAATATTTTAATTTAATTTTTTGAAACATTTTGAGGTTAAAGAACAGGTTTAGAACCATCCACATATTGTCTGGAACATGGAAGGAATGAACCAATCAAATAGTACTTTATAAATTTAGTTCGTTCGTTAAAAAAAATTCCAAATTATTGGAAATCTTGTGGAGTTATTGTTGAGGGTATTTATTGGAGTCTGTTAAGGATATACAATTTGTTCTTCACATATCATCCTGGTCCACCTAGTTCGCCTTGTCAGTTGTCAGACGTGTTTCAGAATTTTTTTTAAAAGCATTAGGTTCGTTTGTTATTTTACCTCAAATACATCGATTTTTTTAAACGTTTATACTGATCAAAATCATGGATAAACAAGCAAGAATAATCGGGACCAGCCTACAAAGTATTATTTCTACCGACAAGAATTATTATAAAAATAAAATATAAATTCAGGGTTAACTGTATTCGAATAAATGTATCTGATTTTTTAAATGTATTGAAAAAGAATGGATAAATTTAAATGTAAACTATAAACTATTTTAGGTAACTTTGGTTTAAAATAACCCTTGTGCCTGTCTAAAGTAGTACAGTGGCTAACAGCAACCGAACCTAGCTATACAGGATGAACTTCTGCCCCCCATATACACTTCATTTCTTGTCCCTCAACTGAGGCAAGTATATTTTTATTTTTTGTTAGTTTCTCATGAACCAAATAGTTTTGTTCTAACTCCCCAGGATAGCAGGATAAGGGTAGGGACTTAACTGTTTCAATAGTAATATACTCAGCGATTGAGATTTTAAGTTAGTTTTTAATTTGGAGCAATTGTTCCCAAGCTAGTCGCAAAAACCTTTACTGAATATTATTTTTCGGATGTACAAAATCAAATTCCACTTCTTCAACCAATTACCAATTTATTTATCATGTTAATTATAGTAAAAAATTGGAACTATTTCCAACAAATAATATTGATCTGTTATTAAAGAACGATTCAGACAGGTTCAAATTGAATTTTTTGCTAATAACATCTGATGCTCCAAATCAAAAACCGTTTGCGCCGATGAATTCAGCTTCAGAAAATATTTCAAAAAATGTACATTGATGAGTATCTTTGCTATTTGAAATAGTTAAGTTCAACTTAAGTATCCCCGTTATCTTGGAAAGCTAGATCATTTAGCACATGAGAAACTAGAAAAATAAAAATTGCCATTCCTCGGGGTTGTATTATCTCGCGATGTAGCGATGTAGATTATCAGCCGGCTAATTATGCTCTTAGTTATCGGTGTTGTGGTCAAGATAAACAGCAAGGTTTATGTTTTATTGCCAAGCTTTCCACGGTAAATTTAGTCATTCCCAAGGGGCTACAATGACAAAAACGATTAACAATAAAATTATTCAAGAAGAAATACACATTTTGACTTACAAAAACAATGTCCTAAGTTTATAAATATTTATGAACATGCGAAAATCACGTTAGAAGAAACAAAATAAACGCATGCCATTCTTTCTATGTACAATATCACTCGAAGAAAATAATAGGCCTGTTAGGTGACCTTATTACATAATATCCAACGCACTAATGTAAAATTTCCCTATAAATTTTTAATAAATAAATACATAAATAAATGAATAAACACTATGTACATGTATTTCTAGATTACAATGTATTTTCTAAAATTATTATTTTTTGTTAATCAATTTGAGTAAATTGTAATAATATTATTGTAATCAGTTTTCAAATTGCAAGTAGAATTTTTTCATAGTCTACAATTTTTGTGTCGTCATTATTTGCCTTAAACCATTTGACTAAGTTACTTCTTTCAATCAATTAATTTTTCCTTCTATATAAGGTCTTGGTTGAGATAAAAAAGTCAGTGTCACGAGCGGGATTCGAACCCACGACCTTCGGCTAGATACGCCTCTACTCTACCACTTGAGCTATCGTGATTTCGATCCTCTCGGACACGAACAATTGACTACGAAAACGTAAATGTTTTAAGGTAAATATTGACGACATAAAAATTGTAGATTATGAAAAAATTCTAGGGCGTAGATTATTCAAAGAATCTATGTATGTACAAAAACATCACTTGCAATTTGAAAACTGATTACAATAATATGAATACAAGTTACTCAAATTTATTAACAAAAAATTATATTTTTAGAAAATAGATTGTAATCTAGAAATACATGTACATCTCAACTTACAAACGTTTGAATTTTCCCTCTTTTTGCCATTTTCAAATGTCGTGTAATCGGATTGGATTCTCAGCGACTTATGAAGTGTTCACGGGGAGCTGTTTAGTGAAGTTCTTTTACTTTTTAAATATTAATCCATTTACGTTTTCGTAGTCTATTGACCAGGGTACTTCTTTCAATCAATTAATTGCCTTAAGCCAGGAACACACTTACCCGATGCTACGCCATGCGACGCTACCCGATGCTACCCGACGCCTTGCCACGTTTTGGTGGGGTGCACACGTCGCGTACAGTCCACAGCGTATCACAATAATCACTATCACAATCGCAACGCATCTTTTATTCTTAATGAACAAAACTTTGTAATAAATTGTTAGTTACATTTTATGAGCACAACCATCTAATAAATTGTTTGTTAAACTTAATTGTTTTAAATAATGTTACTCCTAACCATCATAATTAAACAATGTTTATAAAAACTTATGCATTTTTTATCTCGTTTAATTTGGTTTACATTAAAATAACATGTTGTAATTAATATAACGACAAAATTACATGTACTTAGTTTGAAATAAACTTAAAAAAATATGAGTGTCCTGTTCCGATGCTACCCGACATTAGAAAATGGTGAAATTTTACGAGCAAAACTATGAAATAAATTGTTAATTCAATTTTATGAGCAAAACCGTGTAATAAATTGTTCCAATTTTAGTATATGTACCGCCGAAGCAGTACAATAAATTGTTAGTTAAATTCATTATATCAAAAAATCGTATTCCGGTGTTTTGATTAATTTTCTACCAAACCATTAAAATTAATTTTTTAAATAAAAACTAATTAATTTTTAATCACTGTTAATTTGGTTTATATTAAAATAAGTATGTTGTAATTAATATAACGACAATAAAACACGTAGTTTGAATAAATATATGAGTGTCCGGTTTTTTTTTGTCTTCGACTGTACTCGATGTGACCCGACGAAAATCTGGACAGTGGGGATCGTAGAGCGTCGGGTAGATATGCACGGGGGTAATGCAACCTTATGGAAAATCAGAATTTGGATTTCCGTCGGGTAGCATTGGGTAGCGATGCACGGCGTATCATTGGGTAAGTGTGTTTCTGGCTTTAAAGTTGTGTTCGTGTTCAATTGAATGTTTCGACAGTCCCGTTCCCGATCTTCTATGGTCTTAATGCGTTCAGGCAAAAATGTTTTTGTCCGACCTTAGTACACAGTCAAACCGTTAAAATCAACACAATATACAACTAATTAACCTTTTTATGTACGGTTTTTGTTGAAATGAAAAAGTTCGTGTCACGAGCGGGTTTCGAACCCACGACCTTCGGCTCTAACCACTTGAGCTATCGTGACTTCGATCCACTCGGACACCAACTCCCCATCTCAACCTACAACCTTTCGAATTTTCCCTCGTTTTGCCATTTTAGCAGTGTAATGTTCGAATCCCGCTCTTGACACTAACTTTTTCATTTCAACCAAAACCCAACATAAAAAGGTTAATTAATTGAAAAAAGAAATTCGTTCAATCAGACCACTAAATATAATGTATTTAACAATTACGTTGGATATTTTTCCTTATCTTTTAATTGTGTAAAAAAAGTCCTATTTTGTTTTCAAACTTGTAAACATATTCGACATTTTCTATTTTTCTTTTTAGCAATTTATATAGTTTAGTTGAAATTTCTTACACATATGTTAATGGGGCTATTTTATATTATTAGGTACATCATAATTAACTTTATTAGTTATCTACATGGGAACACTATCGTTCAACCTACTATTTAGTATTTTTTATACAAAGATTGTGGATATCCTTTAAATATTAACATCTCAATCTTGAGTTTGTTTTTCTCGTGGAAAATCTCATGACTTATCTTCAACGACCTATCAATTAAGTTCATTATTATGTTGATTTTCGTTTGTAAATAGTGCGAGGAACTGTAGTGAAGTAATCTGTTTGAACAAGTAGATTTTGGTACAATCTGTAACCAAATTTTTATTATACGTAATCATTAAGTAATCTAAGTATGGTAATTTACCATTTTATTTAACTTCGTGGGTAAACACTAATTTTAGGTGGTATGAGTTAAAAGTCTGAATAACCTTATCTAGCTCATTCGTACTTATAATTTAAAACAAATCGTCAACGTATTTTATCTATGGACATATCGTCAATACTCGAATAATCTGGTCGTTTTGTCTCTTGGGGTAAAACACGCCCCGGTTGAAATTGACCCCGGCGGCGGCAGATATCGTTTCCGCCCGCGGTTTCCCGGGGGCGGTTCGCGGGTTGGCGGATGGTTTTTAATTAGGTGGAACTTTTGAGTTTTTCCGAGAGATACCGCCACCACGTTACCACCGAAGTTTTATAAAGTGCGAGAAGCACAGGTGTCTCTCGCCGCCTGCTTCCACCGGTCGGCCGATCGAGTTCGCTGACTTCTGCCCTTCCTTCACGACGATCGGTCAAAGAACTCTGTCCTTCTTTGACTCAAAATTCCAAAAACTAAATAAATATATTATAATCTTAAGGAAATCGCGTACCACCTCTACCCTGCCATAGTTTCAGCGACTGGTTTAACTGATGTTTATTTAACAGGCAATAAATTCTATCCAATTGATTTTTTTTCCGATAAAAGAAAATTCTGCCCTTAATTTGTCTTATTTTTTTATATATAAATATTTGTTTAAGCTATGTTTTAAATTGGGAATATGAATTAGACATAAACACACTTAACCCTTAATCCAAAACAAGGACAAAGGATTTTTCATTGTTTACTTTTTCCGAAATTTAAACTGTTTATTCAGTCTCATTTGAATTCTGAAGTAGTTTAGTTTTCGTCTTTGTTTTCTTAATTTCAATTTTTAAACTTAAAATGATACTTAGTGCTGATGATGTTGCGCGAGGTGTGGCAATTATTGATGATGAACGTTCCATGACCAGAGACGCCGTTAGACGTTTTTGAGAAACTGGGTCCTACCATAGAAGGCCCGGACACTGGAGGATAACAGAACCAAAGGATGGCCGTCGGAAAACGAAAAATGTGGTTGCTAGAAGTGCTTATAATCCGCAGTTCTGTCATTTCCGACCATTTTTGCCAACACACCATTCGTTTTTTGATCGGTCAGTTACGTTTCGGCTTCCTGCCATCCTCATTGACATATAGATCCAACATTAAACATAGAAAGAAGCAAAATGCATCGGAAAGCTCAATACAGCCAATTTGAGCATATCTTATTAGAACATCTTCACAGTGCTCCAAGACTGCCAACAGTCCTACTAACATTTTAGTACTTACAAGTTCTAGTTCTGCCGTTTATCAGTGGGCTTCGGCATTTCACCATCTTCAGAGACACAGAGAACCAATACTAAAGACAAGCCTAACTACATCGGACACACCAAAACAGGGTAAATACATAGACTAAAACGATAGGAAACGTTCAAAATGCAGTAAATAATAATGTACTAAATTTAGTTCATTTCAAATTATCCGCTACAACTGAACTGACTGATGGGAAAACAATGAGTGTTTATGGAAATTGTCAGTAAAAAAGAATAAATTTGGGGCGATGAATCTGTTTGATTGTTTGTAATCGTTTTCGATGAGCTTACTGTGGATGTATGTCAGACGCGTTTCAGTTTTCTGCCTTCCTCAGCGATACACTTAGCTAATTATAAAGATGACTAGGCGCAGAAATGTATGTAACAGAATAAAGCAGTGAATATGCGCAGACGAAAATTATTGTAAACGATCAAACGCTAATAAAGAACAATGTACTAAATTTATATGTGGCGATTAGTGACCGTTAATCGATAATTATTCAGAAATCTTGAGATGCGGTCTGGTGTGATGTAGGTTTCAGAAAAACATTTTCTTTATCGTGCCAACGTTTCGATCTTTATTGAGATCATCTTCAGGGCCTGGGATTTACAAACATTGTTTACATTTAACAAATACATTTAGGATGTGGATTGAATATAAAAAATATATTTTGCATTATAAATTCACTTTTCCACAATAAGTACTAAATTTAGTTCATTTCATATTACGCTCGAAAACTGGACCGATCAGTGGGAACTGAATAAGGGTTGATGCAAGTTTATTGACGTTAACAATTAGAAAAAAAATAAAAAATAAAGAAATAAATAAACATTAAATTACATTGGATTAGCAACGTCTACACTAATTTAGTGTGTCTAACTTTAAGGATAAATCCCATGAATAAATTCGCAAAACTCTTTGCGCTTTGGTATGTATGATGGTTTTTTAGTTGGTCAAGGATATAAGTACGGAAAGAAGACGCATACCAAAATGTGAAGATATCGAAATGCCGAAACGCGTCTGGCAGACCAACATAGGCGTACCGGTTTTGGCCAAATTACAGGAAATTTTTTATGATAATTGCAATTGTATAGTAAGTAGTGAAAAATAAACAAAAAATCATTGATGTACTATATTATTTCTAATAGTGAATAATAAATGTAACTGTGATATGCTGGATAGAAATTGGACATATCATCGTCACGCTTAAAACTGATCATTATTCATGATCTAATGAATTTTTTTTGCTTCTTTGATTGGTGAATTGATAGGATTATCAACTTCAAGAGGTTTTTACATGTAAAACAAAATAGGAACCCGGCGCGATGCTGGGTTCCGAGAGGTACGTTGGTCAATGACGGCACAGGTGCTCACGTGTGACTCTTTCTCGGGAACACCTGGGGCCCAGCCGGACATAGTTGTAAATTATGTAAACATTAGATCGTATCTTAATATTTACAGCAGTCCTATACGGCATTTAGTGAGGGCAGGGGGTGGTGGATAAGGGTGGCCGCATTTGAATATCTCGGCTTATATTTATATTGTACGGCGTACCAGAAATATTTTATGCGTGTATCCTTGTTTATATAAATAAGTGCATTTAGAATCGCATTCTTTCTCTTACTCCACATTTTCCTTATTACATTCTTCTCACCTTATGTTAAAAACGAAGAAATGATGTTTAGGATTTGTGCCCTGAGTTGGATTTAATTGAGATATGAGAAAAATCGAGATCTTGTCTGAGACGGCTTTCAACGACGGATCTCACATTTTTCATCGTGGTTTCCTCCGATCGGCCGGTAGCATACGTTTAGAAAGGCGATAATCCACTCGCCACCTTTCCCCCTATCACGTCCTCCATCTAGATTTTATCGCAGTCACGGTGAAATATCGTGAGAATATTTACGTTTTTGCGGATCTGTACGTCCTCTGTCTCGATGCCAATTATGGCCCTTGTTCAGACCCGGCTACAAGTCTCGGCAGTGTTGTCAACCATAGAATAATGCTTATTATTTATTGTAACCTGAAACTGGGATGCCGTTATGCAAATTTGTTTTTCGCACCGTAGATTCATCCAGCTACTAGAAAAAGAGTCATAGCTCTTTTTTGATAAAAGGTGAACCCTTAAAGTAAACAACCATCTTCAACAAACCAAAATCGGCATTATTTTTATCAACAAATCAGCATATTAAGATATATATTTTATGTTCAAGCTGTCTCAGACATACCCCTTTATCTTAAAAAAAATTATCCACCCTTCTTCTATTTTCAAATGACATATTCTTCATCATAAATAATTATGTAAATTGTTGTTTTTCTGAAATTGCATGTATTTAAGAGCATGAATTGAAAAAAAAAATTGAATATGGCAGAATTAGATTAGGAGCACATCCTGGCTGCCTATGCTAGTTTATATGACTTTTTCCAATAAATATCTCACCAAATTCACCAATAAACAATGAAGAAAGGCCGACTGATGGCTGATGGAACAAAACAGCGAGCGAGCTTAGGCGGACCAACATTTATTAAAAACTACCAACGTATATGTGCACACATAAACTGTGTATATATATATATATATATATATATATATATATATATACAGTCCAGGTGATGATCACTTAATACAACCAACACCAGGAAAAAACAAAAAACCAACAACGCACAAATAATAACTGACAATGGAAATAACCGCCACCAAGACCGACCAACAAGCACGGAGACCACGCCCCCTAACGCAACGCCCCCAGCGACAAGCGACGGACGCAATACTATATAAACCCTACTCAGACTACGTGACAGACAGTTCTTCACTGAAGATGGCGTAATACCGAAACGCGTTTGAATAACTCATACAAAAAACTCGCGAGTGAAGACAGACCCAGTAGTGCCCGTGTGCCAGTTCAACATGAGTTCGCCAACTCGCGGACCAAACCGCATCATTTACTAGTCCGTGAATGCATCCAAAATCTCCAAAACCTGGGGAAACACAACAACCCGATGATATCTTGGGTGCCAGGGCACGGGGAGTTTTGGGTAACGAGAAAGCAGACAGACTGGCCAGAGGAGGATCTGCAAGACCATACATAGGCCCCGAACCTATCCTTGGGATAACAAAACAAATATAGAATCCTCCATCGCAGAATGGATCCAAGCAAAACAAATGGAAAAATGGATAAACTTTAGCGGTACTAGATATAGTAAGCGTCTTATGAAACACCCAAGACTGACAAAAGCATTGCTGCAATTGGAGAGGGCCAAACTCAGAGGAGTGGTAGGACTACTAACCGGTCACTGGTATCTGGGAAAACATCTACACAACATGGGTATATACAGCGATGACCCCATTTGCAGATTATGTAATGAGGAGGAGGAAACAGCCACCCATATCATCTTCGACTGCGAAGCAACAGCTCAAGGATGTTCAACATAACATACGGAAAAGACTTAAGGAATCAAATTGCAGCAGCAACACTCAATGACCTGATACGTCTAAGAAGACGGATTGAGTCTATTGACTGAACTAAGGAACTAGGAAGGTACAATAAGCCAGAAGCAGTGCCTGGGGAATACAAACCCTGCTTCCTAGCATCCTTTCCACCACACCATGAGACACGTTTTCTTAGGATTTATTTTTAAACACATTTTCTTATACCAATTCCTTCCTACAATATTTGGGGCGTTTTTGCATCTGCTTTGTCAGAGGGTCGTCGAATTTCAATGATTGTTACAAGGTCATCTGCGTAACGTTTGGTATGGTCATGTTAAAAACGACCGATAATCAATCAATTCAAATTGATCACTACCCAGACATTAATTGGAAATGTAATAAGAATTTGTTGTGCTACCAAAACGTTTTCATTAAAAACATACATTGTGAAAAGAACTCGGTGATAGCAGTGTTGTAATTTTGGGGTTTCCTATTGTTAAAACACATGAATATTTTATCGCGGCCGCTAATGAGAACAGTGCTGCATATTTTAATAATAGTGTTAATTAATGCGGTGTTTTCAATGGTCTGCTTTTCTCACTCGGTGACAAATAGTTTTTCCTTATCAATTGTGTAATTACAATACGGGGGGAATTGTTATAATCTCGTGTTGAATTTTAAGGCAGAGGAAGGAACGGTTGCGATGTCGCGATATGAAAATACTTAGCGATACTTCCGTTCATATTTTTACACGTGTTGAGATCAGAGGCAATCGATCATTGTGTGCAGTTTTATAGTCGCAAATTGTTGACAAGATTTATTCTAAAGTTGGCCTTATATATTGCTTTTTTGACAACACAAAAGCACGGGTAGAAAAATGGTGTGCTTACGTTTTCTGCCTTATAATTTAAGTAGGTCGTTATTTTTATATAAATTTATAATCTAAATAATAAATATGCCTTTCTTAGGGTAAAAATGGAAAACACATTAAGCAGTAAAGTATAGTAAATGCTTACTGATTATTCAGAAATCGTGAGATGCGGTCTGGTGAGATGTAGGTTTCAGAAAAACATTTTCTTTATCGTGCCAACGTTTCGATCTTTATTGAGATCATCTTCAGGGCTGAAAGTTGTTTTCTGCGTAAGTGTGCCATTCTTGCGTGTCGTGTTGAGAGTGTTAATGCTTATTTATTCTACAAGTGTGCGAAGTGATGAATCTGTCATTAAATCGAATCATATAGTTCATTATCGAGACAAATTCTTCACTGAAGATGGCGTAAATCCGAGACGCGTCGAGTAATCAGCTGATCACTTCCCAGACCTCAAGAATAATATAAGAACCGTACCGTTTACCATAAAAAGATTGTCAGACCATCAGCAAGTTGATCACCTACGCAATTATGTTAAAAGTTGTATTTCAAAAATCAATTTCTTCACGATTTTCTTATTCCTTCGCACACCTTCCACCTTTTAGAAACGTTTAAATGGATTCGACTAAACAGGAATCACACAGACCCATCACTGGAAGTTATGAGGAGCGGAAACTCGTCTGACTGACCAAAACAGGTTCGTCAGGTCGCTACTTGTTATAAATTTTCTAATAAAAATAACAAATATGCCTTTTTTACGATTATCTGCAATACTATAAAAAAAAAATGAAAATCATTTTAAGCGATAAAAAATATCAAAACTGAGATTTCTTCCTAAGATCTGAGAGGCGATGAACAGGCTGTTACATCTAAGCTGTTCGTTCGTTACTGAGCCAGAACAACCATTGAAGATGATGAAAATCCGACACGAATCTGACAACTAACTGATATCCCAGAACCGTCAGACTTCGAGTCGAAATCTCAAAAGAAAAGAATTGATGGTATTACCGTTTTCGGTAAAAATATATATAAAAAATGTGTGGTGTTTAGTGACCGTTAGGCAATGATTATTTGGAGATCGTGAGGTGCGGTCTGGTGTGACGCAGGTATTATAAAATCATTTTCTTTATCATGCCAACGTTTCGATCTTTATTGAGATCATCTTCAGTGCTCAAAGTGTTTGTTTTCCGTGTTGATGTGTCTTTCTTGTGTGCCGTGTTGAGAGTGTCCCTAAACCCCTGAAGATGATCTCAACAAAGATCGAAACGTTGGCATGATGAAGAAAATGTTTTTTTTAAATCTACGATACCAGATACACAAAAAATTTGAAAATCCATAATTTTCTATATATTTTTAAACATATGCGTCAAAGACACAAAAGCCGACGTACTCTTACGAAGAAAGTGGTGAGAACGCGTCTGACATCCCAAAGAACCCCGGATAGGCAGACCAAAATGACCGGACACGACCAAGCAACAAGAACCTCACAGAGCTCAAGAAGAAATTCAAAAGGAGCATAACTGAGATCCTCACATCAGAGCAAGAAAAGGCTTTCGTAAATGGAAGCGCTATAAAGTTCAAATCTCAAATAAAATAATAATAACTTTGTATTTGGTCGGTACCGATTATTTTGGTCTACCTATTCACACTGGGATGGTCTGTCAGATGCGTTTCGGCATTTGGCCGTCTTCGGTGGTTGTTCCTTATATCTCCTAACTTCCGTGGCCAACTTCAAACCCTTCCAACCTTCCCAAAAAGCGATGATTTCCATATATGGAATATCTCCCAAAAATAAGACCCAGGCAGAATACTAAGGGTGCCAAATGCAAATGTATCCATACATACCTACACATCGAGGACAGGCAATGCAGAACAACCAAGCAATTGTGATCCTCCCACACATCTAGAAAAAATCTCATAAAATTTCTTCAGTTCGTTTGGTTTCAATTTGCGCGGCAACATTCGACGTTGGAGATTGAGGACCAGTTCTCTTTACAGATCAGGTCAGAGTAGGCCTCAAATCTTCAGATGGGCGTAATTTCATATGGAGACGCTCATAGACAAAGGTATGCCCAATGCCGTATGGTTCTTCAGGTTGCATTGCAAGGTGGGTCATTGAAAATTGGCATTTCTTAATAGGAAGATCTCTAACTTTCCGAAGGTACTTAGTAGACATAATCGAAGAACATGTAGTGCTCCTCACATGGAGAGATTCTTGCTTGTACAGGATAATGCCAGGCCCCACAGAGTGTATTGTGGATGATTACCTGAATCAGGTTGGAATTGAGTGCTTGGTGTAGCCAGCAGGAACTCCAGATTTGAACCAATCGAACACATTTGACCCAATTTAGGCCACGACTGCGAAACCCACACTCTACAAGAGTTGGAAACGGCTGTTCTTGATGAATGTGAACGAATTCCTCAGGATTTTATCAGAAATCGTTTCCTTGGAATGCTAAGGCGTTTAACGGACCTGATTCGTGTCAGAGGTTGAAATACTGGGTATTAAAGTTTGTTTTTGGGGGCGTCGATGGCCGCAACGGTTTAGTCGATACGGCGTTCATCACTGTAAGGTAAAGGTCCAGGGTTCGAATCCAGTAGCCCTGCATTCGAACCCTGCATAAATACAAATGGGCTTTTTTTAAAAAAAAAAAACCGGCACCCCGCGAGTTCGTATAACCTCGTTGTTGAAATACCCTCGTTTTNTTCATTTTCTGGTTTATTATTCTTTACTCAATATTTTTTTTACAATTTGATAATAAATATTTTATTTCTAAATGTCTTATTTTTACAACCAAACCTGTTTTTAGTATGCAAAATATGAATAAATATTTTTTCTAAACTCATTAAATAAATATTCTATAACAATAAATATTCTAAACTCATTAAAATTTAAAGGCGGTGTCTTTATTTTATCCATCAGTGTACATAGTTCCCCTATTCCTGTTATTTAGTATGATGTGCGTATTGAGATATTAAATGACAAACATGTGATCCGTACAATGCCCGGGTTGGATGGTTATCTGTAAATTGTCGTGGACATGCAAACCGCCAAAGGACACGCGTTTCAGCCCGATGTTTGTTATATCTTATCACATTTTTGTTACATTGTGCACAAAACCAGATCGATCGTAAAACGATGTTTTCCGAACACCAACGGATTCTCACTGGAATATGCCTGTTTGCCAGCCAGGAGTAAATTTTGCTTGGGTCCCATAAAAACTATACTATATCCACCAGGTTGGAGTTACAACTCAACCAAGCAGCCATGACACTAAATTTGAACATCGTTAGCTCAAAGATAACGCTGAATTGCAAAACAAAACTTAATAGATTAGGTATGCTAAGCAAAGTCACCATCTGCTGGGTCCCAGGACATGTAGGAAAAGTAAACGAGAAAACGTACGTCCTTAAGAAAAGAGGCTTCAATACCGCTTTTTGGCATTTTATTCGATTGCAGAGATGCTTCTAAATTATACTTCGGCTAAGTTTCTTTGTTGATTAAAGATTAGGTTAACTAAGGTTAGGTTCTTATGAACTGGCTGCAGAGCTACTGCGTCTACCATAATTGTGCTTTTCCACGTATGAAAATCATTAGGTTTATTATCAGTTCTACAGTAAACAAAATATTTGTGATTCTTGGATCAAAACACTAAATCATAATGAATCTATGAATAGCCCGAAGGTCGTGGGTTCGAATCCTGCTCGTCACACTAGCTTTTCATATCAACCATGGATAAAAAGTATAATTGATTTAAATAATTAGTACAGTCAATTATGACTACTAAATACATGTATAAGCGCGTCTCTTCTGTTTTGGGCCCAACCCTGAATTCGGAGATCCGAAAACAAGGTCCCAGAGGTTTTCTTATGATCCGACCTGACTACAATAATTTAATTTATTGATCAGGCACCTTTTTTTAATATGTTCCATTCAAATATTCAATTCAAACCAAAATAAATCGAGACCAAATTATTAATTAAATTTAAATCTTTTATTACAATTTATTTTAAAAAAATTACAATTTCTTTTATAAATTATTATTTTTAATTTTAAGAATCTTTTATTCTATAATAAAACCTATTTGAATCTACAAACATTAATTTTAAAATCGAATTTAATTCTCGTTTTATAAAGAAAAGTAAATTAAAGAAAATTATTATTGCTATTATTATTAATTTTTGAACACCAATTAGAAAATACAATTAATATTTTAACATAACTTTTAAAATCAAATGCTATCTCTTTTAGTTTTCTTTATAAAATATATTTTTTGTGACAACCCTTTTTTAAATTAAAATACAATTATTATTTTTAGTTTTTTGACATCAAAATATAAAATTTACTCACTTCAATTGTGTGTACACCAAATTTTCTTAATTTTAAATAAACAGCTCTTAACCCATGGAGGACAGAATGGGAATTGTCTTTTTTGTTAAAAAAATTGACCATTCCTAGCCCCTACTCCTTTCATTGTCAGATGTGTGTGGAGGGGCATGGCGGTGCATTCAAATCGAAACGTTACACATGTATGGCTCTATGAAAAGTTCTTTCAATTAATTAAATTTTTTTTAGTTGAGATAAAAAGTCAGTGTCACGAGCTGGATTCGAACCCACGACCCTCGGCTAGACGCCTCTCTACCACTTGAGCTATCGTGACTCCGATCCACTCGGACACTAACTTCCCATCTCAACCTCACCTTTTGAATTTTCCCTCCTTTTTGCCATGTTTTCAAATGTCGTGTAATCAATTTAATTCTCGGCGATAAATGAAAATGGCCATGGAGAGCTTTAGTGAAGATATACTTCATTTTAACTTATTAAATTCACTAGTTTTCCTGGTCCACTCGACCAATTAAATTCTTTCAATTAATTAAGGTTTTTTTAGTTGAGATAAAAAATCAATAATCTTATGTAGCCGAAGGTCGTGGGTTCGAATCCCGCTCGTGACACTTTGTCAAGCGGACCGCGAAAACTAGTGAATCTATGAATAAGGTTTATTTTGGATTCCTATTGGCAGACGCTGAATAACCAAGTCAGTAAATAAATGAATTTAAATAATATATTTTGTTTTTAAAAATTTTTTGCGAATTTTGTTTAATTCTGACGATGAATTTCTTTTTCTTCTACCAATGAGAATTGAACACTTTCCACAATCCTGAGCAGGAGACGAGGGATCGTCCTCACCCGACTGAGGATTGGTCATACGCGGTTGACACAGGCGCCTTCTTTTGGGCCATAGCCAGCGCAGGTGCTGTGCAGAGAATGGTTGCTCGATGTGTCCCACATAAAAGAGACATGCCATGCCTTGGCTCCATACAGAGAGCGTGTAGGAGTGCCGCCGGACTTAAGAAGAGTTCTCGAACAGTTTCAGAGTCCCCTGTTCCGCTTTTTAGGGGAAATCGGTTTTTTTTATTGTATGTAATATGTCTTATGTGTTGTGTCTATATGTTTTGTCTGAGTGCATGTATTTATTAGCGTGAATGGCGAGGGGTGAAGGTGATATCACGTGATATGACGTCATTATCGCCCCTCGAACGTTGAGAGCGTAAGAGTGTGTTTGAGGTCGATGGCGGAATATTTATAAAAGTAGTCCATCGACCCCAATCTAGATTAGATTAAGTATAGGTCGGTGGAGGAATATCAAGTACTCCACCGACCAAACGGAATGAGTAGTGTATGGATGTATTTATGCTTATGAATGTATTTATTTGTATGAATGTAGTGTTTGAAAGGGTAAATAGAATATATACTTAGTTGGGGGCTGAAATGACCTAGATGTCGGAAACCCCAGTAAAAAAAAACACTTTCCACAAGTAGTTTGGAATAAAATCAGGTTTTTGGTTGTAATATATTTATTTGTGTATTAAATATGGTTCTGTATTGACAAGTTATGTAAATAGAAATGGTCCCTTTTTGCAATAAAATGTCCAAAATTATGTCGTTAGAATTTTTTAATTTAAAATGTGTGACCGTTACTTATTTCCAAAGTTGTCCGTCTACTCTCGCCGGCTTTGAGTAGCTTTCATTTACCAGCTCTGCTTATCATTTAATATGCTTGTTTTGTCTCCTACCGAATAATATCATACATTTTATAAATTTATCTGATTACGCATTAATATTAGCAGTACTAGAAGAACCGTTTAAAAAAGGTGGATTTTATTTATACAATAAGTATTCTAAGGAAAAGAAAAAAAAGGAAAAACTCCACATTCTTACTGGACATTTTGAATATAGAATATATGAAAGATCGTGACGCAAGCAATCTTGGCAGATGGTATTGCTACAAATTGATCAAGGGGCTAATGTCAACACCTCCGGTAACCGTTACCATGGTTTAAAAAAAAGTCCATACTGAATGTAGAAAGACTGATGACCAACGTATATCACCTATGTCGAGATAGAACACGGTTATTTGTCTTTCATTAGAGGAGCGGTTTAGGACGGCACGAGATACTACTATGGATCAATGTCCGGCGACTCCCGACTCCTGATTAATGCCATACCACCTTCTACTACAAACATGACCCTGTGTCGTTTTAAAAAGGCAAACACTTACTTTATTAACACGGGTATAACGATCATCGAAGATTATGTAAACAAATTTTATTCGGTGCAGTTTTACAAATTTATTTGAAAAGTGTCAGTCGGTGATAGTTAAATAAAATGAGGCTCGTAATTCTAAGTAAGTTTATTTTTCTGTGATCTTACCATCATGGAAATTTAATTTGGTGGTTTTATCAAAATGAAGAAATTGAGGTATTAACAAATACGGGCTTGTGAGAGGCACTAAACACGGCGAAGTACCTAAACTTCTATCCAACGAATATGGGGGGGGGTCCAATAGTTAGACCAAATGATCGATGTCGACCAAATTACTTCAACACTGACCATACAACAGCATTACAAAATTACTTTAAAATATTTGGAATATGAACTTAATCTTTTTAAAGCGAAATAAAGGTCACTGCGGTGCTATGGCGTGCTGGTGAGAGTACGTAGTTATAGTGTGGAAATAACTTTCGAATTTTTTATTAACTCTTATAATTTGACCAAGCATACGCCAGATTTTAATATCTATCTAGAAAATACCAATGTTATATTATATGATTATTTGTAGGTCGTGAGATGCGGTCTGGTGTGACGTAGATTTTAGAAAAACATTTTCTTTATCATGCCAATGTTGAGATCATCTTCAAAGTCTGGGGTTTATAAACACTGTTTAAATTTTACAAATACATGTAGAAAAAGGAATTTATACAATGTTAGAACATTTTAGATTAAAAAAAAGAATTTATACAATTTTTTTTATTTAGAAATCGTGAGATGCGGTCTGGTGTGATGTAGGTTTCAGAAAAACATTTCCTTTATCGTGCCAACGTTTCGATCTTTATTGAGATCATCTTCAGGGCCTAGGATTTACATGTAATTGTTATATGTAAACAATGTTTGTAAATCCCAGGCCCTGAAGATGATCTCAATAAAGATCGAAACGTTGGCACGATAAAGAAAATGTTTTTCTGAAACCTACATCACACCAGACTGCTTCTCACGATTTCAAAATAAATATCGATTAACGGTCACTAATCACCACACAAATTTATACAATGCTAGAAAATTTTAGATTAAAAAAATGAATTTATACAATAATAGAAAATTTTAGATTTAAAAAAGAGATGAATTTATACAATGCTAGAAAATTTTATATTAAAAAAAAATTAACTAACGGTCACTAAACTCCAGATACATATGTTATACTATACAACGAATGTTTAAGCATATAATCTAATATGTACACAGATTTATTCCCTATACACTAGTTTTAGTTTATCCCATCGTCAAGAAACTTGGAAACCTTGTCCTGGAAGCGCCATATCTGCCAGATTGTGCCACCATCTATCAAAGATGTGGAGGCTAATAAATAGCCAAAACCATTGGAACTGATGGGTCCGGAGAAAAGGAGCGTAGAGTAGGTGAAAAGAGATGATTCTATATGAAACTGTTTAAAAAGGAGTAACTTTAAGATTTTGGATATTACAGAAAGAAGGCTGATGAGTGTACAGAAGGATTCGTGGTTGGGACTTTAGAAACTTTTGAGCTTTAGGAATGAAAATAGAGTTGTACCTCTCTCTCCTTGGTTCTCCGTTCAGCACACGCTCCAAGGATTAGGGGAATTCACGATTTTTTGTTAACCCTGTTAAATCTGTTAAGTCCTGTTAGATCGAGAAAATGATGACGTAGACTTGTAAGAATCGGCTAGTTAACTTGCTCGATCTAACAGGCCAGGGCCAATGAATGTTAGATGTTAGGTCGAAAATGTAGTCACATTTTTATCCGTTAGGGCGTAGGTAACCAACATGGCAGCCATGAATTTAACAGCTGTTTTTGTTTACACGTATTTTTATTCTTAAATACGCATTAATTAAATCTGACCAATACATTTCTTTTATTAATTTTTGTTTTCGAGTGCATAGATGGGCGTTCACGATCTTATAGGACATTTCTCTATTCGAGTTAACACGAGTAAACATCTTGAATACATACAAACATCGTGAATACCCCTATTTACTTAATCCAATATTTGTAGTTGAAAATAGCCAATAAATGTAACAAAAAAATTATATAATCTATTTTTCTACTCTTAGGGACTAGGTGAGAATTCAGTTCTCTGACGGACTCGGCAAAATCGGTTCGTCAGAGAAGATCTCAGTATAAGATAGTACGTATGAGGGAGGATGTTCTTCATTTCCAAAGCAAGTACCAGACTCGATCGAAGGCCTGTTCTAAATCATAAAAGAACCCCAAGTAAAGTTGTTATTGTTGGAGGAAAGAGGCTATATTAGGGATATTAACGATCTTTGTGTTAACCCTGTTAACTCTGTTAGGTCCTGTTAGATCGAGAAAAGTGATGACGTAGACTTGTAAGAATCGGCTAGTTAACATTGTTCGACCTAACAGGCCAGGGCCAATGTTAGATGTTAGGACGAAAATGTAGTCACATTTTTATCCGTTAGGGCATAGGTAACCAACATGGCAGCCATAAATTTAACAGCTGTTTTTTGTTTCCACGTATTTTTATTCTTAAATATTAATTAAATCAGACCATACAATTCTTTTGTTAATTTCTGACCTGCCTTTATACTCTCATTCATATTAGTTACATGTTAGGTATGTCGGCTCGAATTGAAGCATGTCATTTGTTCGTACGTTTCGAGTGTATAGATAGAATTTTGAATGAAAAAGTTGATTAATTTTCCTTGTTTATTAACTTCTGGCATCTTACAATTTAACACAAAAGAAAACCAAAACACACAACAATAAACATTCAAGGACTGTAGTATCTTTATTTTTGGTTCTGCCAATCTCCACGCGGAACATTGCGGAAAATTAACATTTAACGTGCTAAGAAAAGAAGGGGGCGTTCACGATCGTACTGGACATTTCTCTCTTCGAGTTAACACCAGTTAACAAGTTACAAACATCTTGAAAACCCCTAATATGAATTTATCCCATTGCCTGGAGATGTGTTGTTTCAGTTTATTTTATTCCAAATACAATTTTAGCTTGAAAAAACGATTGATTAAATGATTTCTGAATTTCGCACTTTGATTAGAATCTTAATTACTAAAATTTAAAAAAAAAAATTCCAAACCCAACCGAACATTACGAAATATTTTGTGATTTTCTCGCTACTTTTTTTTTATGTGAAGTGAAATTCAGGACAGAATCTAGAAAAAGTACGAGGATCATTCCGAAAACTAGACAGGCGTTTATCGGACGTAGCTGAAGAGACCCTAAGGGTTTCACGTCAGAACATGCGCCCCTTTCGTCTTATCTTCAACATAACTCATCGCTCCCATTCCGGGCCGAGCGCTAATTCAACACATCTCCATATGTATGCGAGGGCTTTTGATATACTACAAGCGCTTTACAACGATTTTAGAAAGGGTTAACATATACAGAAGCAGGCATCTACGGGAAGATATACGGCAGTGGAGCAATTAGCGAATCACCGCCCTTATCAACTGCATCGTACATGAATTTTTTAATTACTCTACCAATTCTGGATATTTTCACCGATGGAAATTATTTTGGAACAAAACGAGGCATACTGCATTTAAATTTAAAAAAGACTGAGAATTTTTCAAAGGAATTGACAGGTTTGGTATGAGTGAGGGGTATCAAAGGCAATGAAAGCATAAAGATGACATAGCATTCAAATAAAACATTAAAATATGTATACACTTCAACTCGCTGTATTGCTTGTTGATTAATTATACTAAATTAAATAGTAAGAGACCTAGTAAATCAATCGTTTTGCCGTAAACCTAGGGATCGCAGGTGTCCTCGGACATGTGTAAACAGGACTAAGTTATCCATCTTAGCCGGCCGAGATCTCTATCTGTCGGATGCTCTTCCTGGCCACCCCGGGAGCCTCCCACGCCGTTCGAAGAATCCACCGCAAAGGTTCGGACAGGCATATCTTAGCTGCTACCAGATAATCGAAAAAACAAATGCATCAGTATTGATTTCAAAGAAAGTCAGGTAACGAAATTCCGTAGTTTATCCGTTGATAAGACTTCACTGTAGATAAAAGTTTTTGTCAGATATTCCTAGGTTTCTTTTACAAAAAATCGCTTTATACTTTTTATATTTTCTTTTCTATGTCATTTTGTTTTAATGTTAATGTTTAATGTTCGGTAAAAAATAATTGGACAAAATCAAACTCCGTTCGTGTACTGCTTACGAGGACATGAAAACCGTACATTTTTAAAAAAGATGGTTCCTACTCACATTAAGTTGTTTCGCAACAATCCGGATTTCGAGCCCTTTAGCTCATCGTCAGGTTGAAGGGTTTCTACAAACACTTCTCTCGACATGAATTGCAGAAGTGAACCCGCTGATACCCCCGCCAACGCGACGTTCCAATGAGGAGCTGAGTTTTAATGGCGCTCAATTTGAACGTGCGAAAAGCAGGAATTATAACACAAATAACTATTATAATGGTAAATACTGTAAGAAATTAATTGTAAATTAGTGATTAAAGATAATGGACAGCCACGAGAAGAATCCTAAAACACCACGTCCCATCTTTTCCTCCCCGAGACGACGGATCATGGTCCAAATCTGACCAAGAAAAAGCCGATACATTTTCTCGACATCTCCAAGAAACCTTCACTCCTCATTCTGACCCCGGCAATGCTTCAATGGAAGCAGATGTTGACTAATACCTTATATCTCCCCTTCCTATGTCACTCCCTCCGAAAGCCGTCTCTCCTGCCGAGGTCAAGTATATCCTGTCTCGTTTACCGAACCGCAAAGCTCCTGGTTTTGACCTGATAACATCCCAAATTCTCCAACAACTCCCTAAAAAAGGCATGATATTCCTCACATACCTCTACAATTGTATACTCCGCACTACCCATTTCCCTTACTTTGGAAATATTCTAACATTATCCTCTACCAGAAACCTGGCAAGCTCAAAAATCCTCATCTTATCGACCAACATCATGTCCAAAGTATTTGAAAAAATTCTCCTTAAACGGCTATTGCCACAATTAAAGTCTAACCTCCTCCCCGATCATCAGTTTGGCTTCCGCCCCCATCATTCCACAGTCCAGCAGGTGTTCCGCGTTGTTGACCGTATAACCTCCTCCCTCGAGCGCAAAGAATATTGCATGGGAGCTTTCCTTGATGCGGCACAAGCGTTTGACCGCGTGTGGCACAGGGGATTCCTGTACAAACTAAAGCGTGTCCTTCCAAATACTCTTTACCTAATCCTCCACTCTTACATAACAGAGCTGTTCTTTCGGGTCCGACAAGGATCAGATTACTCCGAATACTGCTCTCTGGCTGCGGGAGTACCGCAGGGCAGTGCTCGGACCAATCCTCTACATCCTTTATACTGCAGATATTCCCACTAAACCTACCACCCTACTTGCATCCTTCGCCGATGATACTATCCTCCAATTCCGATCCTGCGTTTGCTTCGGAAGATCTGCAGGAACATAACTCATGTATAGCAGATTGGTGTAGACAATGGAAAATGAAGATAAACGAAAGCAAGAGCGTCCATGTCACATTTACACTCCGAAGCAAACCTCCTCTCACGATATACTACAACAACGTTCCTCTACCCAAATCCGACTGCGTTCGCTACCTTGGGTTCCACCTAGACTCACGACTAACGTGGAATCAACATACACGACTGACACGACAAAGCCTAAACAGACGGCACGGGGTCTTCTGCACAGACTTATAGGACGACAGTCTAAACTATCGACAAAAAACAAACTTACAATTTACAAAACACTACTACAACCCATTTCGACGTACGGAATAGAACTGTGGGGGACCGCTAAACCTTCCAATATCCAACGTGTCCAATCCTTTCAATCTAAAGTCTTCAGATCCATTGTAAATGCTCCTTATTATGTCTCAAATGCTACCCTCCACAACGACCTTCAAATTCCTTATATCCAAAAGTTTATTCCGCAAAAATTTACCAAGTTTCACAAAAAACTCTCCCACCATCCAAATATTCTTGCCCAAGCCCTGTGCGATAGAACCCATCCCTACAACCCCATAAGGCGTCTTAAGAGGAAATGGCCCCGCGAACTCCTTTCCGAGTAAACTGTAAAAAAAAAACATAAACAAAGTGAAGAGGGAGAATAACATTGATTATTTTCTCCCCTCAATATAAATATTTGTACATAAGTTCGTGTATCCGCAAATTACATATTGTAAATAATAATTACAGATTGTAATAAAAATAAATAATAATAATAATAATAAATAATAATAATATTAAACGTCCAAATAATTAAACTAATTATTTTAATTGTTATTATTTTTATAATAATTTAATAATATTAAGGTATTATTCTAATTTTTTATCTTTTATCTTTAATCACTAATTTACAATTAATTTCTTACAGTATTTACTATTACAATAATTATTTGTGTTATAATTCCTGCTTTTCGGACGTTCAAATTGAGCGCCATTAAAACCCAGCTTCTCATTGGAACGTCGCGTTGGTGGGGATATCTGCGGGTTCTCTTCTGCAATTCATGTCGAGAGACGTGTTTGTAGAAAACCTTCAACCTGACGATGAGCTAAAGGGCTCGAAATCCGGATTGTTGCGAAACAACTTAATATGAGTAGGAACCATCTTTTTTTAAAAAGGATTGAACTCCACACTCACCCCATCATTTATAATTTCTATGAAAAACGTACTGCTGTAACCGTACTGTATTTCCCTATATGCTAGGCAACTTAAAAGTTCGATAAATATATGATTTCCGTACAAATAAACGAGGACTGAAAATTGGTAAACCTAAAATAAATTTGGGAAAATTCTTTTGGCACATATCTGACCCAACACAGTTTTGCACCCCGGCATGATATCATTTTTGATACATGGAATAATTAATTAAGTTTATTGTTGTTAAATCGAAACAGTCCTTTCCCTATGAAGTGCATTGATTGAATCTTCACTCTCCCTGCTTATATCCTAGACCAACTAAAAAAATCCCTGAAAGAAGACCTGTCCTGACTGAGATTTCTGCTTACTACTGATATCCTTCCCTAGCAACAAACCCCGCCACAGATATCAAAGCGCAATGATTTCAACATACAAAGTTTTTATCTCTGAAAATAGGGCCAGAACCACCACTTAAGATGGCGAAATGACGATACGCTATCTGACAGACCAATCCAACGAGGATAGACCGATCAAAATGATCGATAACGCCAAAATTGTAAAAAAATCTCAAAAAGTATGTTTCTGGAAGATCACCATCTTCCTATTCTCGTAGTTGTGTTGCATGATCATAACACATGTTATCACTTTGGTGGTAATAATCTTGAAAAACAGCCTAACTCTTAACTCCATGGCCAGAGTTAGCATACAGTAAAGAAGAAAAAATTCATAACTGTTGTGAAAGGGTAAGTAAGTTGAATTGAAAAGTGAAATATTTCGATTGGAATTTAGAACCAGATTTTGACCAATAGAGAAATTTTGTCCAATTTTACTGATAAGATAACCTGCAGATGTACTTATGTCTGTTCACGGGATGCCCTGTATAAGACTTACAGCAGATGAAAAGTATCCTCAGGGTTGATTCGAAATTAAGAGGAGTTTAAAAAAGCACAGGATTCGTCAATTATTCCCGTCAAATGCAGTGGTGCAGTAGGCCAGTAGAGGAGTTAAAAGACAAGCCGGGAGACGTGATAATCTTCATCAGATGTTAAATCATCAGCACAGATGGTATAGAAGAGTTTGAACCATTAATTGAAATGATGTTGGAGTGAGTGCGGTGTTCAACCCTTTTTAAAAAGATAGTTCATGCTCACAGTAAGTATTGTAACGATCCGGATTTCGAGCTTTTAGCTCATCATCAGGTTGAAGGAGTTCTAGAACCTTAGTAGAACTCCTTCAACCTGATGATAAGCTAAAAGCTCGAAATCCGGATCGTTGCGAAACAACTTACTATGAGTAGGAAATATCTTTTTAAAAGGATTGAGTTTGAACCATGTCATAGTAGAAACAAAAGGCGTCATTTTTTTATACCATTCGAGGATGGCCTGTCCCCCTTTTTTTTATCACCTTGAGTTTTATAATTTTTACGAAAGGAAGGGTGCACCTTTCAAACTTTATATTTTTCTATTGTGAAATTACTGATTGTAACGGAAATAGCATCCTGTCGATTTTAACAGTATGTAACCGAAAATGATTAATCAGATCCGTTTGACGTTTTCTTTACATGTCTCACCATGTATGGATATGACAAAATATGACATCGGATAAGGTTCGTGTTATCATAAGGGACCATCTGTTGGCAAGCATTGTACCCACCTGCTTTTCTTTTTCTGACTTTATATGCGAGTTTCTCTTGTTTCTTGTGGTGCTGGAATGCTTGCAGAGATTTCTCGCTTAAAAATCAAAATAGTTTTATATGCTTCGTCAGCTTCTAGAAGGGTCGCTTGCAACCCCACTTGATGATGATCGTTCACCCTAGCCGGAATTAACTCTCAGTTTTAAATTAGAAATAATTAAAGTATCAAGATATAGAATTCGTAATAAAAGTCGCATACAACATGAGATTATTATAAATGCTGGCATTTCATCCTCGGTCCGAATACGGTGGCGATTTGTCAATAGCCTCAGAGGACCAGTAGTCTAATGAATCTGGGCAAAGAGTGGGCCAACACTAAATCACCCGACGCTTGTTTGTTTATGGCGACCGGGCTCCTAAATAATCTCAGGCCCACGAGGCAGGGGTCCGGAGAAACCCCCGCGGCGCTGCCCCATCGGACATGTGTTGTTCCTTTAGCACCGGCCCCACCCACCTCGAGGTTCGGCCGGTTAACGTCTTCATATCCCCGAGATACTGGCAAAACTTGTTACTAAACAGGTAAACGGATGTTGCTCTTATTTACAGATTCTTTTGTAATCGAGCATTGTGAATGGCAAAAAATAAAACTCTAAGCCGATGAAAACTAATAAAAATTTCATCACAGAAAAAGTAGAAATGATTAGAAAAAATTTAACCAGTATTGATTGTGTGTTATTGATAGCAGTTATTCCTCCTCATTTTATTACCTATAAATCGGGTCATCATTCAATATATCTTGTTGTGAGGTGTTTTCTTAGGTGCCGGCGATCGTTATACAGTTCATCATTCCCTTGAGTTTTATCTTGTTCAATTGTATCAATGTTCTTGCAAGTTTTGGTAAAGTTTCTCTGATCACGTCCATTTTTTGTCAGGCACCACTAAATTGTGTCCACATCTTTTGTTTTTGTTTTTTGACTACCCATTCTAAGATGGATTAGTCTACTATCCGGGCGTATACAGGGTGTGTTATTTAGGCTCATTATTTAGTTTCAAATTTTTACCTTTTTTAAGAAAACGCATTTCGTTTGTTTCGTAGTTAATTTCAATAAATTCTTCACTAAAGCGGGTATTCCCGATGTTCGTAAGATGTTAACTCGTGTTAACTGGAATAGAGAAATGTCCAGTAAGATCGTGAACGGCCCCTTCTTTTCTTAGCACGTTAAATGTTAATTTTTCCGCAATGCTGCGCGTGGCGATTGGTAGAACCAAATATAAAGTCAAAACAATCCTTGAAGGCTTGTTGTGTTTTGGTTTTCTTTTGTGTTCAATTGCAAGATGCCATAAGTTAATAACAAGGAAAATTAATCAACTCTTTCATTCAAAATTCTATCTATGCACTCGAAAAGTACTACCAAATGACATGCTTCAATTCGAGCCGACATACCTAACATGTAACTAATATGAATGAGAGTATAAGGGTAGGTCAGAAATTAACTATTAATAATTAAATAAATTAACTAATTAATTAAGAATTGTATTGGTCTGATTTAATTACTATTTAAGAATAAAAATACATGGAAACAAAAAAGAGCTGTTAAATTCATGTCTGCCATGTTGGTTACCTACGCCCTAACGGATAAAAATGTGACTACATTTTCGTCCTAACGTCTAACATTGGCCCTGGCCTGTTAGGTCGAACAATGTTAACTAGCCGATTCTTACAAGTCTACGTCATCACTTTTCTCGATCTAACAGGACCTAACAGAGTTAACAGGGTTAACACAAAGATCGTTAATATCCCTAATATAGCCTCTTTCCTCCAACAAAAACAACTTTACTTGGGGTTCTTTTATGATTTAGAACAGGCCTTCGAGTCTGGTACTTGCATTGAAATGAAGAACATTTCTCTCCCTTTTTACTCCCTCATTCGTCCTATCTTATACTGAGATCTTCTCTGACGAACCGATTTTGCCGAGTCCGTCAGGGAACTGAATTCTCACCTAGTCCCTAAAAGTAGAAAAATAGAATATATAATTTTTTTTATTACATTTATTGTGTATTTTCAACGACAAATATTGGATAAAGTAAATAGGGGTATTCACGATGTTTGTAAGATGTTAACTCGAATAGAGAAACGTCCAGTAAGATCGTGAATGCCTCCTTCTTTTCTTAGCACGTTAAATGATAATTCTTCCGCAATGCTGCGCGTGACGATTGGTAGAACCAAATATAAAGCTATAACAGTCCTTGAAGGCGTGTTAGTTTCGGTTTTCTTTTCTGTCAGAAATTAACAAAAGAATTATATTGGTCTGATTTAATTAATGCGTATTTAAGAATAAAAATACGTGTATACAAAAAACAGCTGTTAAATTCATGTCTGCCATGTTGGTTACCTACGCCCTAACGGATAACAATGTGACTACATTTTCGACCTAACATCTAACATTGGCCTTGGCCTGTTAGATCGAACAATGTTAACTAGCCGATCCGTAACCAGTCTAGGTCAAATTTACATTTCATAGCTAATTGAATGAAATAATTTCATTTTAAAATATGTTCAAAAATTCATTTTTTTAGTTTAAAAATTTACGTATTTTCTAGTAAAAATTTAGCATGCTTGGGACGACTCTGAAACTTTTTTCTCAAAGTAACCTTGCAGAGAAAGAGTATATTTTATATGCTTCCATTACGTGATTACATGTTCTGCAAAATTTATTGAATTAAGGTTAATTTGTTTGTGTGTGGTTACTTATCACGTAATTAAGAATTTGAAGTGTCACAATATTTTAATTAAGAATTTTTTTAAAATATTTTTAAAATAAATTAATATTTTTTTCTAATCGATGCTGCTTGGTTAACACAAAGATCGTTAATACCCCTAATATAGCCTCCTTCCTCGAACAAAAACAACATTGCTTGGGTGTCTTTTATGATTGAACAGGCCTTCTATCGAGTCTGGCACTTGTTTTGGAAATGAAGAACATCCTCTCTCATACGTACTATCTTATACTCTTCTCTGACGAACCGATTTTTCCGAGTCCGTCAGGGAACTGAATTCTCACCTTATGTACGCATAAGGGCGGATGTTCCTCAGGGAAGCATTCTTGGCCCATTTCTATTTTCAATATACACTGAAGAAATTCCTAAACATGTTAACATTTCAACACTTACATTCGCTGATGTTACAGCGATTCTCACCATAATTCGGACCCCTCAATTAGCCCTCAACACTTACAACAACACCTGAATGAATTAACAATATGGTTCACAAAGTGGAGACTGAAGATAAACCTAACGAAAAGAGATAAATTTTACCTGACGTAAAAATATGTGTTGAATGAAAGAGTTGTTTAATTTTCCTTATGTATTATCTACAGGCATCTTACAATTTAACACAAAAGAAAATCAAAACAAAAAATAACAAGCCTTCAAGGACTGTTATAGGCTTAATTTTTGGTTCTACCAATCGCCACGCGCAGCATTGTGGAAAAATTAACATTTAACGTGCTAAGAAGAGAAGGGGGCGTTCACGATCTAACCGGACATTTCTCTATTCCAGTTAACACGAGTTAACTTCTTACAAACATCATGATTACCGCTATTGATACACGATTTAATTGTTGAGTTGTCGCGTGAAATGTGCGGAATATAAACTGTGATCTGGAATAATATAATGTTCAACTATTGGCAATAATCGTCAGAAAAGTAGTTTTTCTAGTATTTTCGAAAGGATAGAAAGAAGACTAATGGGTCGATAGGAACTTGAAAGATCAGAAGATTTATTTGGCTTATGAATCATTTTAATTACAGAGAACTTCCATTGCAATTGAAAATATGTGGTCCTTAGTACTGAGTACAGTATTGGTAAAATAAAAATTATATGTTGCATACTTTTATTTGAAAATTAATGAAAGAACCAAACATTAAATGGTGTGCAAATTTTCAACGAAGATTATTATTTTTCTAATAATTTAAATGAAGGTCTTAGACCGTTAAAAAGCACGTAGCCATAAACAAGGCGTTTTATAGAGCGGGTTTGAATTAATAAAATGCGCCGATAATGAATAACAAAAGGGACTGACTGAACGTATATGAATTTACACCCTTGTTCCCGGCACCACGCGCCAGAAACTCGATAAAAAACATTTATCGACAACTAGGTGTGGAGTGGTCGGTCGCACACCTACCTAAATGTTCGTCGTCCATCCATCCAGGGAACCCCGTCGGCTAATTAATTGTTTCCTGCTTTTCCGGTGATTTATCCTTGGGACGAGACGGGTTACGCGGGCCCCATCCGTGGACGAGTTTGACCACATTCATATTTTGTTATTTATAAGGGACTTCGGCGAGGGAATTATAAATGCAACACGACGTGAGGTCCTCTCTTGCCCCTTTTTGTCCTATTTTTCTCCATGAAACATATGAACTCGATGCACAACTTAATTTCTCATTGACAACAGAAATACAGGTTCTTTTTGTGATTAGACAAAAGGAACATGATTGGAAGGAACATACCGTTGAAATATCGAAATCACATAACTACCTTGTTTCTTCTCTTTTTCCAAAGAAAAAAATTGTTTAGTACAAAATTTCAATTAAAAAAAAGCATTAAAATCAACTATCGTAGTTGTACTGCACTTATGGCAGATTTCCTAATGTCATTGACGTTCATTATGCTTTACCTGTAAAGAAAAATATAACCTTTGATTGCTAGACTTGCAGTTATTATTATATGGTTAATATTTGGAATTCCAACCATCAATCCTTTGTAAAAACATTTAAGTTATGTGTGGTGATTAGAGACCGTTAATCGATAATTATTCAGAAATCGTGAGATGCGGTCTGATGTGATGTAGGTTTCAGAAAAAACATTTTCTTTATCGTGCCAACGTTTCGATCTTTATTGAGATCATCTTCAGGGCTCAAAGTGTTTGTCATCTGTGTAACTGTGCCATTCTTGCGTGTCGTGCACTTTCAACATGACACGCAACAATGGCACAATTACACAGAAGATAAACACTTTGAGCACTGAAGATGATCTCAATAAAGATCGAAACGTTGGCACGCTAAAGAAAATGTTTTTTCTGAAACCTACATCACAACAGACCGCATCTCACGATTTCTGAATAATTAATTTATAGTAATATTCATGAATATAATTGGGCCTTTACCATGTGCATACTTCGGTTGGAAAGTCTACTCCTTCCAAATAACATCAATTTTTTTAACATCTATTTCCTTCAACCCATAATTAACAACAATTACAATCGACTGTTGTACTGCATTTATAAATTTCCTAATAAAATAAAATGCAATGTCAATTTATTTTAAAAATGGCCTGTAACGATAAACCCTTTGATTGCTAGATTGGGTAGTCTTTATTATGGTTAATATTTCGAATTGGAAAAATAAATCTTATGTGAAACCATATAACTGACATTTAAATTCACTGTTTTATGTAACATCTAAACACATATGACACTTCTGAACTTGGTTAGCATTGCACCACCTCGCTAGCCAATGGATGTGACAAGTCCATGCATGCAAAATCTTCCTCGTGTTCTCTTTGAGAACACTGGGCGTCTGGGACGTCCCTTCAGGGATAATTCCGGGCGTTAAAGTTCCTCATGGGTAACACCCATGAGTAAAGATGGGATCATCTGACCCTAGAGTCCCACCTGCAAGCACTTCTTCCATCTCAAAAAACTCCCACCCTGCTTACTGCGAAAAATCTCTCCTTAAGTTATGATTGTATAATTAGATAATAGGCCTGAGGTAAAAATAATTTTGATGTGTGATGATTAGTGATCGTTAATCGATAATTATTCAGAAATCGTGAGATGCGGTCTGGTGAGATGTAGGTTTCAGAAAAACATTTTCTTTATCGTGCCAACGTTTCCATCTTTATTGAGATCATCTTCAGGACCTGCGATTTACAAACATTGTTTACATTTTACAAATACATGTAGGATGAGGAAAAAATGAATTGATACAATGCTCGAAAATTTTAAATAAAAAAAAATGAATTTATACAATGCTAGACAAGTTTTTAGATAAAAAATGAAGTGATAGCATTGTATAAATTCATTTTTTTAATCTACAATTTTCTAGCATTGTATAAATTTATTGGTTTAAATCTAAGCTTTCCTAGCATTGTATAAATTCATTTTTTTTTCAATCTAAAATGGATTGAAAAAAAATGAATTTATACAATGCAAAATATATTTTTTATTTTTTATATATATATTTTGCATTGTATCAATTCACTTTTCCACATCCTAAATGTATTTGTTAATTGTAAACAATGTTTGTAAATCACAGGCCCTGAAGATGATCTCAATAAAGATCGAAACATTGGCACGATAAAGAAAATGTTTTTCTGAAACCTACATCACACCAGACCGCATCTCACGATTTCTGAATAATAATTATAATTTTCATCCCATACTTTGTCCTGAGAAATACCTAGAAACACTCCAGTCGCGTGCAGTTTCTGCTGAAATCCGTAATTCTGTGAAGTCGATGAGCAGTGGAATGATGGATTCGAAAGACCCCTAAAGATTTGATATAATAATATTGAATTAAACATTAAAAGCTTGAAAAACAGACCAAGATCTGCTGTGAATAAAACTGGTGTAAACGAGGGATGTACGAAAAGACTAAGGACTCAAAAGTTTAAGGGAACACGAATTTAGTCTTACCCCCGAAAACAAGGGTATAATGTTCTTTTATGTAGAACATCAATTTAATGTTGTTTTATCCAAATCAGGGTGAATCTAATATTTTCGAGTTGATCCAATGGTACATTTTCGATATTCTTACGTAGAAAAACTGAAAATGTTTTCAAGTATGTCATTTGACTAAACTTATTTACCTTATTCCTTCAAAAGAGTGTCGTTTACAAGTGCGGCGTTTGATTTAGGATGTCCTCTCGCCCGTCGTTTTTGTCGTTTCCAGGTTTTCGCCCGATTGACAATAGAATTGTGGGTTTTCGGACCACGAAACACGTCAGAGCCTTTGTGTAACTGCCAACAAAGGAAGAACGGGCGGAGGGGTGTACGACAGTTGTAAAACTATTCAAGTGCGGGGTTGAGCTATAGGACGGACTATTAGGGGTCGCCTAAGTGGATAGCGATGTAAAAATTCCCGAGGGCCGATCTGTCAAACGTGGGGGAACAGTAAACTCGTCTTATTTACGAGTCGGTCCATCGGGCTCCCTGTCCTTCTATGTTAATGCCGGGGATCATAACGATCCGAACTGGCCTCAACTAGGCGAGGATAACAGCCGTCCAAACAGAGCCATTCCTAAGTAAACTACTCGGGCTAACGAACTCTCCGCACATTATTCACCAATTTATTCCGAACGTTTAATAGAGTTCACGAGGATAAAACCTCCAATAAAAATACATGATTTAATACCCGATAATAAATAAGAAAGGGATGGAGTGGGAAAACTGGAAGATAATGACCGGATCGGACGTATTAATTGACGGAAAGACGACTCGGGGAAGAGTCAAAAAGGACCCCTGCCACCGGACGGATTCTGTTTTCGACGCGTTTGGATTATTTAAAGGCCGTAAATAAACGAATCCGTACATATTCCGACTGAAAGATTTTAAAAACAGCATGACACCGAATACAAAATTACGCTCACAAAGGTGAGATATTTCTGTTTCTGTGGTAAATACACATTTTCTTTGAAGAGAAGCCAAAATAACGTAATAACTTAGGGGTATTCACGATCTTTGTGTTAACCCTGTTAAGTTAAGGTCTTGTTAGATCGAGAAAAATGATGACGTAGAATTGTAAGAATCGGCTAGTTAACATTGCTCGATCAACAACGGCGAGGGTCAATGTTAGATGCTACGTCGAAAATGTAGTCACATTGCTATCCGTTAGGGCATGAATTTAACAGCTGTTTTTTGTTTACAGGTATTTTTATTCTTAAATACGCATTAATTAAATGTGACCAATACATTTCTTTTGTTAATTTCCGGCCTGTTCTTATACTCTCTTCATAATAGTTACATCCCCCATCCTACAAAGTTGTAGGCTGTCAAATGTTAGGATACAAGTTAGGTATGTCGGCTCTAATTCAAATAACATTTGTCTATAATTGTAGCCTTTTTAATTAAAATGTCTACGTTTATTTTTCATTTTTGATTACCCAGGGCTCATGTTGAGGCTCCTGTTTTTGGTTCTATAATTTTAGCTGGTGGTTTGTTAAAGTTAGGAGGTTATGGATTAATTCGAATTAATCCTTTTTAAAAAGATAGTTCCTACTCACAGTAAGTGTTTTTGCAACGATCCGGAATTCGAGTCTTTTAGCTCATCATCAGGTTGTAGAAGTCCTTCAACCTGATGATGAGCTAAAAGGCTCGAAATCCGGATCGTTGCAAAAAACTTACTGTGAGTAGGAAGTATCTTTTTAAAAAGGATTGAACACCACACTCACTCCATCATTTATCATTTCTATTAATTCGAATTATGTCTTTTATACACTTATATTATATTAATATTTCTTTTATTTTTGTAGGATTTGGGGTTGGTTAGGTTCTGTTATGCATTTGTTAGTACTTTTCGAGTCCATAGATAGCATGTTGAAAGAAAGAGTTGATTAATTTTCCTTGTTTATTAACTTCTGACATCTTACAATTTAACACAAAAGAAAACCGAAACAAACCACAACAAGCCTTCAAGGATTGTTTTGGCTTTATATTTGGTTCTACAAATCGCCACGCGCAGCATTGCTGAAAAATTAACATTTAACGTGCTAAGAAAAGAAGGGGCCGTTCACGATCTTACTGGGCATTTCTCCATTCGAGTTAACATTTTGCAAACATCGTGAATACCTCTAATGTTTACTTTAGTGAAGAAGCAAATTATTGGAATTAACTACGAAACAAACGAAATGCGGTTTGTCAAACTTGTTGCCATAACTTTGTTATTTTTTGACCAATTTAAAATTCGATGTTTTCGGCGGAAAAACCCTTTAAAATGACTTGTCAGAATGTATACGGTCCTATTTGAAATTTTGAAGTTGAACAGGGCCTGAGGTACTCTGTTTTCTTAAAAAAGGTAAAAATTTGAAACTAAATAATAAGCCTAAATAACATGCCCAGAAAACTATACAAGATCAAACATAGACTAATCCATCTTACAATGGGTAGTCAAAAAACTAAAACAAAAGATGTAGACACAATTTAGTGGTGCCTGTCAAAAAATGGTCGGTATCAGAGAAACTTCACCAAAACTGGCAAGAACATTGATACAATTGAACAAGATAAAACTCAAGAGAATGATGAACTGTATAAGGATCACTGGCACCTAAGAAAACACCTCACAACATGTTATATTGACTGATGTCCCGATTTTTAGGTAATAAAATGAAATATTTATAGGTAATAAAAAATGATGACGTAGACTTGTAAGAATCGTCTAGTTAACATTGCTCGATCTACAACGGCGAGGACCTATCCGTTAGGGCGTACCTAACCAACATGGCAGCAATGAATTTAACAGCTGTTTTTTGTTTCCACGTATTTTTATTCTTAGATACGTATTAATTAAATCTGACCAATACATTTCTTTTGTTAATTTCTGACCTGTCCTTATGCTCTCATTCATAATAGATACATCTATTATCCTATAAAGTTGTAGGCTTTAGAAGTTAGGATACAAGTATGATTTTCAAGTGTATAAATAGCATTTTGAATAAAAGAGTTGATTAATTTTTCTTTTTTATTAACTTCTGGCATCTTACAATTTAACACAAAAGAAAACCAAAACAAACAACAGCAAGCCTTCAAGGACTGTTATAGCTTTATATTTGGTTCTACCAATCGCCACGCGCAGCATTGCGGAAAAATTAACGTTTAACAAGCTAAGAAAAAAAGGGGGCGTTCACGATCTTACTGCACATTTCTCGATTCGGGTTAACACGAGTTAACATCTTACAAACATCGTGCATACACCTTATCTGAATGACAGCATGAAAAAAAAAATATTTGTATACAAAGATTCGACGCAAATACCTCATGTTTATTTTAAAAATTCAAAATTCTATTTGCGACAAGGTGTCTTGCCACCCAGGGGGTGATGATACGTGAGGATGATAAAACCTTTCTACTACCACATTTTCAACGAAAAGGAACTTTCGTTTCATTCAAACGTTTCATTTCATCGAAAATTATGTTAACATCTTTGAAATGTGTTACGTTACATCATTCGTGAAGCACTTGTCCAAAACAGATTAGATCAGAGACACCATATTAATTTACGGGAAACTACGTGTCGATGGCGGAAAATTATGGCATCGTGAATGTTATGCACTGGCAGGTGGCTGTAGAAACACCTTTCGTAATTAAGTATTCGAGAAAAAATGCACAATAAAATGATAATTGTCTTCTTTTACTTCCTTCCATGCAACTGATGGTTGTGGCCTCAATAAAAAAAATTTATGGACTGGAACCGTTTTAACGCAAAACATTTGTACAAATTTTATAATAAACGGAAAATAATTGAATGATTTGCAGAATCAAGGGTAATAATTATGGACTTTTTCCGACAAGAAAACGGTTTTTTAAATCAACCTCGTAGAGTCTATTGTCCTCAACAGGTAAACGACTAATCCACCATCTCGAAAGGTATTCCCAGACCCGGGAGGAAGTACGAAGCAGGCTGCACGTGTTTTGACAAGCCCAGTTTCCCAACATGAATTGCCAGGGGTCAAAAAGTTGACAGGTAAAACTAGGGGAGTTGCGTCACATAGATCAGTCAATATGTCAAACCGTCCGTGAGAACCATTAGGCCTCTGGAATCTTCAGCCTGCTAATTGGTGAGGAGACAGTCTTTCCGTCGTAATTGGGGCCCCAATCAGCCAGGCTTAGTGTTCACACTTCAGCCATCAAGTGTACATTGGACACAGTGTCAATTTGACAATTCGTTAAAAGTTTATAAAGAAAAGACGAATTTTTAAAGAATTATCCCTGGGACATCGCCGTGGGTTTAAAGGCATTTAAATTTCTTTTTCAGTTTGCCATTCGTTTTACAGCTGAGGTTTAATTTTCATTTGAAAAACGAAACATTAATGACTGTTGAGGTCATGGGGCGGTAAGGGTTACTGAATATGTTTATTTGCGGTTTGAGGGGAAACGGGTGGTCAGGGATCGTTTTTGCAGTGCTTAGCGGCTTTTAAATACCGCTGGAACAGTGATGAATACCAACAGTTGGATTTGCACTAGTTGAATTAAGAATTGTAGCAGTAAGAACGGATGTTGAACCATGCTAAAAGATTTTATTTTATCCTCGATTCCCTTTGGAATAAATATGACTTTTTGTCCTAAGCGACAATTAACGGTAATTTATTAATGTTATAATCACATTTTTATACCGAAAACAGTATATTATCTTAAGAGTCTTTAGTGGACAATTAAATAAAATAACCAGTGTTTCGGCCTATGCCATTAGGCGAAGTGCACTCCTCAGATCTCCTCCAGCTTGTAGTAGTCAGGAGAAAATTTGGCACAACATGAGCTCACCGAAAGAGCACTAAACATGATAAAGCAATGGTGATAACAATCTAATGCAAACCCCTTAAAAACTATTCTGATTAAATTTACCCAGAAAACAAACAAAAATACAAGGCCTGTACTTCTATAATGCAAAGGTGCAGTTAAAAAAGTTAAATAACTAATGACAAATAAATAAAATAACCAGTGTTTTGGCCTATGCCATTAGGCGAAGTTCACTCCGCTGATTTCCTCCAGTTTGTACTAGTCAGGAAAACATTTGGCACAACATGAAGCTCACCCAAAGAGCACTAAACATGATAAAGCAATGGTGATAACAATCTAATGCAAACCCCTTAAAGCCTTACTGATTAAATTTACCCAGAAAACAAACAAAAATACAAGGTCTGTACTGCTATAATGAAATGGTGCAGTTAAAAAAGTTAAATAACTAGTGACAATTAAATAAAATAACCAGTGTTTTGGCCTACGCCATTAGGCGAAGTTCACTCCTCAGATTTCCTCCAGTTTGTACTAGTCAGGAGAAAATTTTACATAACCTGAAGCTCACCCAAAGAGCACTAAACATGATAGAGCAATGGTGATCATAATCTAATGCAAAAACTATACAGATTGCATTTATAAAAAAAATACAAGGTTTGTACTTCTATAATGCAAAGGTGCAGTTATTAAAGTTAAATAACTAGTGATAATTTTTTATAAGAAGTTAACTTGGAACATTCACCTACAGCACATCATAACAAAAAGCAAAGTATCGCTCATGACGCAAGAAGAACTATAGGTAAATCTTGGTAACTAAAACCAAACAGACCATTGACTATATACAGTAAAAAACCAAAAAGTTCTGTGGCTCACTTGTCAGATGAAACAAAGCTCAACCAGAATAAGTTAAGACTAGGTTAATTTGACATTGGTAATGAAAACAAACCTAATTGCACTCGAAACACTGCTAAACATACCCCGTTTCAGGAACCGAATAGACAAGAAATATTTATACAAGAGGAGCTCATTTAAGCTCCAGAAAAAAATAAATTGGATAAAAAATAAACACTTCGGGCACCAACAATAATTAATAATATTGTTAGAAATAGGGATTGATTACATGATCCCAGAAACATTGCTTACAACATCCTATAAAGGAGAAAAAGAATTCGGAAATAAATCAGATACGGGCATTAGTCAGCTACATAGATAACACAAAAACAAATTAAGGAAACGGATCAGGCGTTTTATGTGCAAGTCCAAAAAATTAGCAATCAAATTCATTAGTGGAGTATATCTAGGTTTTTCAAGCTGAAATACATGCCATCAACGTCTTAGATGATCATAAAAGAGGTAACTCTGACGAAAAAATCCTCTTAAGATCGGATAGCCAAGCAGTTCTTAAAAATTAGTCAGGTTAAGATCAAAATTAGTTAGTAAATCCTCCAAAACCTGGGTAAACAGAACACCCTAAAAATATCTTGGGTGCCGGGATACACAGAGGAATTGTTGGTACCGAAAAGGCAAACACACTGGCCAGAGGATCTGCAAGAAGGCCCTGGACAAACTTTGAAGTGCTAGGCACAGTAAAAGTATGCTAAAGCAGCCCTCACCAAGAATGGCAAGCTGATACATAGAGAGGTCTCAATTCAGAGGAATGATAAGTCTATATACTGGTCATTGTCATCTACGAAAACATTTCCATAACATGGCTACATTTAATCATGACCCCATTATGCCTTAAGGAGGAAGGGACAGTCACCCATGTCATCTTTGAATTCGAAGCAACCGCTCAATGGAGACATAACCTGACACAGGTTACAAACAGAGAAAACCCTGGGACAGGAGTTTAACATCGACAGTCAATGACCTAGCATACATTCTTTAGAGAAATATAGAGTTACTTAACTAAGGAACTCGGGAAGTAAAATAAGCCATACGTCCGCAGTGCTTGAGGAACGAAAACCCATATTTCTTAGTATAGGTATTCATCATCCTCATCCTGTGTGCGATGAACATACAATTTGATCCTTAGCGATCATATTGGTCTGTTTAAACACACTGAAGCGAAATGCCGAAACGCAGACAGACCAATGCATCAAAATAAGCAGAACAAGATCGTCAGTGCACTTCGCCTAAGTATGATCTATAAATAAGTACGACTTAGAAACTCGAAGAGCCGTTTCAATTGTATAGACAAGACATAGAAGAAGAAAACTCTTTTCTCCCAAGAAGTCTTCAGTTCATCTCAGCGTCCTGCTTCTTTTATTGTCCAAAATGTTCAACCTCAAGAAATCAACTACAGTTTTATTCTTCCTTAAACAAATTTGGCGCGTTTTTCGGACGTCTCAGAAATTCAAGCCTTCTTTATTTAAGATACTGCCAAAACTATAATGAGAGACACCTTTGGTACTTACCAACCAGTGAGCAGTTATTTATTAGGCCTTATGTCAGCAATCTCCGAGTTCCCGAGCGAAGAAAAAAAAATAGGTATTCAGAATAAGGATGAAAATAAGGCTTATTACACTTCGCCTGATTTATTTGGCTAAAACACACCGAAATATTTTTTTCCTTGAGTATCAAAATATTGTGCACATTGCTGTGGATTTCTTATCTATTACGTGAACGTAAATAACACCAATCTGGTGCACAGGAGTTGTAATGTAAATTCAACATTTCAACTTTCAGTATAAACATTTTTTTTTTAAATCTTAGAGGTATGTATCACTGAGGTAGTTGTGATTGGTAATTCCTCGTTATAAATGAGATATTTGTCATATTTATCCGCATTTTCTTATTTTTCAAATATTCAAATTTTAAAGTTAAACACAGACGAGTAACATGTTCATTTATCGAACAAATACAACACGTTATAAACTCAGGTTCGGTGTTTCCATTTAGCCGAGCCTGTAAAGTGTGCCATGGTTTTCCGACTTACGAGGGTAGTTTTATAGTCGTCGGGGGTTGCTGAGAGCCGTTGGCCCACAATTAAATACATCTGTCCCATCAGGGCCAATTTTATGGCACCTCCTTGTCACTCGAGCCATTAGCCGCGGTCACACAGTGCCACAGTAAAAAATTAACCCAAGGCGTTATCTGCTTAATGGCCAGCAGAGGTAATTTAATAATTCCTGTTTCCTCAAGAGTACTACGGATTGTTATTATATCTGCAACTTGGGTAATTTTACTTAATTTTGTTTATATAAATTATTGTACCTGATTTAGCCGGTTTTAAGAAAAATTGGAGTTGCGTGATTTGTGAAAATTGTGCACCTTCGAGAACCTAGTGAGACAAAACATAATTTTGCATATTTGACAAATGAGACAAATTTTAGTACACAAATTAAACGAATGTACTAAAATGACTGAAAACAAATTAGGAACATGAGGAAACCTCCTAAAAAGCGATTATGACTCATAACTAGTATATTGTATGTTGGCAGAGAGCTAGGAAGACTAGGACAAAAATAATGTAAAATTAATAATTTATCTGCGATCCACGATAAATGCTGGTTTAGTAGGAGCGGCAAGCAACATATGCCAATCTGACTTTATTTCATCTAGGAACACATTGTGATTATCAAAAAAAGGCTCCAAATGATTGAGGAAAACTGAATCTTGCCCTTCCACGGCTAATCAACTACATGGAAGCTGCTGCAATTCAATTAGGATAATTAAGAGTATATTCAGAAAGCAGATCAAAGTGAAAAAACGAGACAAGAAACAACAGAAAATTTGGTCAATAAGATCTCAAGGGCCAAAATTACTTTTGACCCTCAAAATTCAACTAGCTCCATACGACACATATTACTGTGACCACTATGGGCACCAGAACGTTTCTTTAGAAACCTTCATAGTATTTTTAACCACGTCGTACAATGCCATCCGACGTACCACTGACTTTCCTATCTTATGGAAGTATATCATAGTCATTCTCGCAAACCTCCTATAGACCCATAGCTTTCTACCCTTGATTTCCAAATGTCACGATCTAGCCCAGAATCGTTCGACATTTCCTCCTCTCTAGAAAGCAAAGATTATTGCTGGGGATGCTCGATGTGACCCAGGATTCCGATACTTTCCATACTTTATATACTCAAATGCTTCCTAACCACAATGTATAACCTCATCCTGTGATCCTATTTAACTGATCATTGTTCCAGCAGAGAGTATTCGGATCAATATAAGCCAGCGACCCACCAGGGAGTATTCTTGGTCTCACTCTGTAAATTTACACTACTGACTATCCTATACATCCCAACACGACCATATGTAGCGGATGACATCACATTTGGAGGGAAAAGTAAATAGTAGTTTAAAATCACCATAGTAAGTAACTTTGAAAAAAAAAAAATAAAGTTCTCGCTACTAAAACACTTATTTCACGAACGTTTATTATTGATCACATCTTATTGGAAATTTAACGTAGTTTTTAATGGTATCAGCGGATTTGTCCAAAACCTTTTTCGTCCATCTTTATAATGGCCTCACGATATTTTAGCGTACATAAATATGCTAATAAACAGTGAAATTTTTCAATGTCACCAACAGATTTATTATCATGAGCAAGAGATTTAAAGAGAGCTATAAAATTTGGCCATTCTTATACGAACCCAGAGATTTTTGAGTTGAATTTTCTGAAGGTAGGAGTTTCATTTTTTGGAAGAAAACGCGTAGATGAAAACCTCAGATCTCCTAGTTTCATAAAATAAATCCGTTGGACGTTTGGACTGTTGGTGATATTTGAAAAGTTGGCATATGCTATGTCGTTCTGAATCCTTTCCCAACTAGATTCTAAGTTAAGGAATTTTTCATAATTGCGGACATAAACATTGAAGTTGGTTTCGTTCACCTTTTTCATGGTTTCATAATAACCTCTAATAAAGTTATTCGCGATTTACTTAAACTTAGCGTATTTTTGAGCATCCTTAGTCCGATATTTCCCCAGCCGCCTTATTTCCCTGAATGTTTGTAAGATCTAAGGTCAAGATAGAAAAGCAAACCGTCAAAGTGTATAGGAATCGTTGCAAAAATTCTTTACAAAATGATACCCAACAAGGTAAAAACTCAGAAAAATTAATTGCCAAAAGTTAATTACTCTACAATTAATTATTAAAAAAGTAATGAGAAATAATAAATTAAATTTAACTTTGAAAATTAATTTGTTTTTAAATTATGGTGAAGCGAAATTTTGTGTTGAAAAAAAAATGAATTATGAAGAAAGTAGAGTTTAATGTTGAGACCGTTATCTCTTTTTGCAATAAAGAGGACTAATTGATAAATTAGTGAATCAATGGCATTCAGCAACTGATCGCAGAAGTTAATAAAAAAGGAAAATTAATCAACTCTTTCATTCAAAATGCTATCTGTGAACTCGAAAAGTACTAACAAATGACACGCTTCAATTCGTGCTGACATACTAACTTCTTTTCTAAGGTCTAACAGCCTCATATTTTAACGGACTGTATTATTTTTATTATCCGGCCCGGAGGACCAACCTTGTATGCACAAATGACGTTAATAAAATAAAGTGAAATAGTAATGTAATCAAATAATAATATATTGGAAAATAAGATTTGCCAAGGGTACAAAAGCCACATTTCTCTTTTGACACATGTTTAGGTCCCGAAATGCCGTGCAGCTTGGCATGGTGCAGAAAACTGAAATGAAACACAATCTTGGTGAAATAAAATAAAAATAATCTGTTTTAACGATATGAGAGGCTTAGAATAATCGCCAGAGTAAGGGTTAGGATAACTGATCCGGGATTATCGAGAAAAATAAAGAAAATGTTTTTGTTAACAATACTAATATTATTTCGATTAGGTTTCGTGGTCCGATTGACCAAATATATTCTTTTCAATTAATTAATCTTGAAGTGAGGTGTTGGTTGAGATAAAAAAGCCAGTGTCACGAGCGGGATTCGAACCCACGACCTTCGGCTAAATAGCGGCGTACTTAGCCGAAGGTCGTGGGTTCGAATCCCGCTCATGACACTGACTTTTTTATCTCAACCAATACATTACTTAAAGATTAATTAATTGAAACTAATATTATCCGAATTCCGAATTCGTATTTGCCCTTTTGGATTTCTCTTAAGATTACTGTAAGAGTTTTTTTTCACAAAAATTGAGATTAATTTTTGGAGGGTTGTATATAGTCAATATCTCCAAGCATGGTTTCCTGTCTCGCTGTTATTTGTTTTATCATCAGTACTTTCTTTTCAAAAGTTAGATTTTTGTCGTAGACCTTGTTTTCCTTCCTCAACACCGCCAAATCCTCCTGTTCATATAAAAATTTATAAGAGTTAACAATTCGTAAATTCATAAGTTGTGACAGTGTCGTTTGGGGTTTCGGAAAAAGTGGAAATGTGGTGTTGCGGATTGTTGAGCTCGATCGTGACGTGACCGTCCGTTGAGATAAAAGGGTGAGGATATTGGACGACCAGGTCCACTACTCTTGAGGTTTTACCAGGGTTCAAAATCTACAATGAACTATTTCATGGAATATGTAAAGAAATAAAGTCAATTAGTTGCCAAAAAAAGAAAGAAATTCTTCAAATCTGAAGACACTTTGTTCAATAGATTGAAGATTAAATAATTGAAAAGAATTCATTTGGTCAACAGGACCACGAAACCTAATGGGCTTGTTTTTATTGTTTATTAATGGATTTATATTGGACACGGTATATTATTGTATGGTGACTACCAAATATTCTAACATTTATATCAGTTGTAAGTTTTTGCGGATGGAACATATCTGTATTATTTATACAATAAAATAAACCTCTTCTTTTTGAATTATTATAATTATTCTAAAGTACAGACATAAAAATTTACAAAAAAAACTTAGATTAAGAATTTTGAAATATTAATCTTTACCATGTTGTAGTCTAATTATTAACAGGGTGATAAATCTCGTCAAAATTGAATTTGAGTAATGAAAGGCCGTTTTCTTAAGTTCGTCAAATTTGTTTAAAATAAAACGAACAGGAAAAGTTAAGCGGTAAAGTCCAGTTCCGGGTCGGAATTCTCGCGTATTAATTTAAAACCAATTTACCGAGATAACCAGAGGGGTTTGTATTGTAGTTTAATCTCTAGGAAATGTAAAGCGGTTGTTTACATAGGAACGGATGCCAAAGCATTTAGTTAGGACGGCTTTACATTTGTAAAGGCAGTTATTCGGAAAGCCGCAGCGCTCTTTGGATAAGATAGACTCTGTACAGGCCTATCCACTTTCAATACACTCCTCCTACCTCCTCCCTCCAGCCAAGTCTTGTATAATAAATTGGTCCTAATATTTCGCTGTCCTCTTGTCCCCCACTATTAGTATCCTTTTCCTTTTTACGAACTTGGCCGATTTATTAGGCGTCCTCTGTTTACAAGAATCATCCGTTCCTTGTAAAACCAAACGATATCAAATACTTTGATCCTTTTAATCTTTATAAGAAAAAGAATTGGTAGATTATTTTCTTTTCCACAAAACTAGACAATAAGGGTATTCACGATGTTTGTATGATGTTAACTCGAATAGATAAATATCCAGTAAGATCGTGAACGCCCCTTTCTTTTCTTGGCATGTTACATGTTAACTTTTCCGCAATGCTGCGCGTGGCGATTGGTAAAACCAAAAATGAAGCTGTGACAGTCATGGAAGGCTTGTTGTTGTTTGTTATGGTTCTGTATTGTGTTAAATTGTAAGATGCCAGAAGTTAATAAAAAAGGAAAATTAATCAACTCTGTCATTCAAAATGCTATCTATGCACTCGAAAAGTACTAACAAATGACACGTTTCAATTCGTGCCGGTATACCTAACTTGTATCCTAACATCTAGCAACCTACAACTTTATAAGATATGGGATGTACCTATTATGAATGAGAGGATAAGGACAGGTCAAAAATTAACAAAAGAAATGTATTGGTCAAATTTAATTAATGCGTATTTGAGAATAAAAATACATGTAAACAAAAAACAGCTGTTAATGTTATGGCTGCCATGTTGGTTACCTCCGCCCTAACGGCTAGCAATGTGACTACATTTTCGACCTAACACCTAACATTGGCCCTGGCCTGTTAGATCGAGCAATGTTAACTAGCCGATTCTTACAAGTCTACGTCAAATTTACATTTCATAGCTAATTGAATGAAATAATTTCATTTTAAAATATGTTTAAAAATTCAATTTTTTAGTTTAAATTTTCTATTAACAACTCTGAAACTTTTTTCCCAAAGTAACCTTGCAGAGGAAGAGTATATTTTATATGCTTCCATTACGTGATTACACGTTCTGCAAATTTAGTTTCTTTGAGTCTGATCCTTTATTTTTTCATTCTTTCAAATAAGAGAGATGGTATCTGAAGGATCTGGATCGGGGTTGCTGAAAGGATACAGAATCATGTGCACTGGTTAGGAGTTCTGTAGCGGGATTGATAGTAGTAGGGGAATTCACGATGTTTGTAAGATGTTAACTCGTGTTAACACGAATAGAGAAATGCCCAGTAAAATCGTGAACGCTCACTTCTTTTCTTAGCATGTTAAACGTTAATTTTTTCGCAATGCTGCGCGTGGAGATTGGTAGAATCAAAAACAAAGCTATAACAGTCATTGAAATCTTGTTGTTGTTTGTTTTGGTTTTCTTTTGTGTTAAATTGTAACATGCCAGAAGTTAATAAAAAAGGAAAATTAATCAACTCTTTCATTCAAAATGCTTTCTGTGCACTCGGAAGGTACTAACAAATGACACGCTTCAATTCGTGCCGACATACCTAACTTCTTTTCTAAGGTCTAACAGCCTCAGCTTTATAGGATATGTGATGTATCTATTATGAAGGAGAGTATCATCATCTCTTTTTACCTACTCTACGCTCCTTTTCTCCGAACATCATTTCAAGATCACGCGAAGTTTCAGATAATCAGGTAACGATTAGGAAAATAAAAGATCATAAAAATCACGAAGAGATAGTTGAAAAACTAAGGAAATCTCTCGGGTTCTTGAACGATAAAAGATGGAAAATATATCTGAAGTGGATCAATGTACACGTGGGAGAAAAAAGAAATGAAGAAGAAACTAGCAAAGGAAACAGCGCTAAGAGAAAAAGATTGGAAACTATTTAACTAACTCCTATTCGTACCATTTAGATATGTGCTAAACTTAAACACAATCATCATCGAAGAAAAATGGCAGGAAAAAATCCGCAGAACGGAAAACTTAACTCTTCTTTCCAAAGATTAATAGCAGTTCGGAACATTGATGTATTATTTTAAACTGACCCATGTTATGGCCGTACATGGCTGCAACAGAGAATATTTGCACCGTTTTGGCATTATAGATTCTGCAGTAACCAGGACGGTCGAAAATGGAATCACCTCATCTGCCAATGTGAAAATCAAAAACATGGCAGATCAGAATTAATAAAAGATGCCATACTCCGACGGAACCGATGCCCCCAAAATGAAGTAACGTTAATAAAAGAACACTTTGAACCATTCTTTAAATTTAATACCAGCATCGATTAGAAAAAAATATTAATTTAACTTAAAAATATTTTTAAAAAATTCTTAATTAAAATATTGTGACACTACAAATTCTTAAATACGTGATAAGTAACCACAAACAAACAAATTAACCTTAATTCTTAAAATTTGCAGAACGTGTAATCACGTAATGGAAGCATATAAAATATACTCTTCCTCTGCAAGGTTACTTTGGGAAAAAAGTTTCAGAGTTGTTAATAGAAAATAAGTAAATTTTTAAACTAAAAAATTGAATTTTTAAACATATTTTAAAATGAAATTATTTCATTCAATTAGCTATGAAATGTAAATTTGACGTAGACTTGTAAGAATCGGCTAGTTAACATTGCTCGATCTTACAGGCCAGGGCCAATGTTAGGTGTTAGGTCGAAAATGTAGTCACATTGCTATCCGTTAGGGCGTAGGTAACCAACATGGCAGCCATAACATTAACAGCTGTTTTTTGTTTACATGTATTTTTATTCTCAAATACGCATTAATTAAATTTGACCAATACATTTCTTTTGTTAATTTTTGACCTGTCCTTATCCTCTCATTCATAATAGAAATATTTATATCATAAATTAATAGACTTTTGTAATATATTATTAATATACTATTTGGTATGTACTTCCCAGAAGAAAAGTCTGGATTCACCTTTGCTTTCTTGTATTTGGGCTCATTCCCACGTTGCGTGTGGTTCAAACTGTTGATGTAGACCATTTGTCCTGGGCCACCCTGTTTTCCTCCTTAGTGAACCGTACCTGGAAATTTCTCGGGAGGCTCCAACTAGCGGAACCCCGCAGCGCGCGCTCAGACTCGGAAAGCAATCTTTACCACTTCGTTAGGCCAAATAAACGTCCGTGAGTCGATAAATTACCGAGGGACAACCCCCAGAGTTCGTGGGAGGGGGTGTTAACACGTGCTTCTGGGTGGTTGCTGTATCCTTGGGGAAAAAAAGGAAAAATATTTGTAACAGAATCCTCTTCTAGAATGTCTCAAGAGTTGTGGAAATTTGTAAAAAAAAAAAATAAAATAAATAAAATAAAGAGATGCCACAACCTGCCACAGTCTGTCAGCTTGTCTTTTACTCACAACACATACAAATTATTAGTTATAGCCAAACTATCAAAAATAGGTGACTTTTTGAAACGTAAAAGCGTCTATTATCCAAATCATTAATGAGACAAGCGTTTTATATTTTTGTAACTTGATCTTCTTAAATTCTTCATTCTGGGTGCTGGATCTATTCAAAAAAGCGTCTTCAGAATTGAAGAATTTCTGTTCTTTTTTTGGCAACTAATTGACTTTATTTCTTTACATATTCCATGAAATAGTTCATTGTAGATTTTGAACCATGGTAAAACCTCAAGAGTAGTGGACCTGGTCGTCCAATATGCTCACCCTTTTATCTCAACGGACGGTCACGTCACGATCGAGCTCAACAATCCGCAACACCACATTTCCACTTTTTCCGAAACCCCAAACGACACTGTCACAACTTATGAAATTACGAATTGTTAACTCTTATAAATTTTTAATATCAACAGGAGGATTTGGCAGTGTTGAGGAAGGAAAACAAGGTCTACGACAAAAATCTAACTTTTAGAAAGAAAGTACTGATGATAAAACAAACAACAGCGAGACCGGAAACCATTCTTGGAGATAGAGATATACAACCCTCCAAAAATTAATCTCAATTTTTGGGAAAAAAATTCTTACAGTAAACATTTTAAGAGAAATCCAAAAGGGCAAATACGAATTCGGAATTCGGATAATACTAGTTTCAATTAATTAATCTTAAGTAAGGTATTGGTTGATATAAAAAAGTCAGTGTCACGAGCGGGATTCGAACCAACGACCTTCGGCTAAATACGCCGCGTATTGAGCCGAAGGTCGTGGGTTCGAATCCCGCTCGTGACACGGACTTTTTTATCTCAACCAATACCTCACTTAAAGATTAATTAATTGAAAAGGATATATTTGGTCAATCGGATCACAAAACCTAATCGAGATAATATTAGTATTATTAACAAAAACATTTTCTTTATTTTTCTCGATAATCCCTGATCAGTGTATCCTATCCCTCTCCATTTTTTTCTATCAGTATTGCTCTGCGAGTCTTTCCTTAACGACCTACTGTTCAACATTTACTCTCCCGATTTCTCTAAACCTCTCATATCGTTAAAACAGATTATTTTTATTTTATTTCACAAAGATACGTGTTTCATTTTCATTCCATTTAAAATCTGGAGAGAGTTGTCATTAGTACGAAGTTTTCTGCACCACGCCAAGCTGCACGGCATTTTGGGTCCGAAACATGTAAAGCTGTGTCTACGAGTCTCCAGCTGTCGAACGAGAACAGTGGCTTTTTGTACACTTGGCAAATCTTATTTTTCAATATATTATTATTTGATTACTTTAATATTTCACTTTATTTTAATTTTATTTTATTTCGGTAATTTGTGCAAACAAGTGTTGCAACGTTGGTCCTCCGGGCCGGATAATAAAAAATAATACAGTCCGTTACAATATCTAAATTCATTAATTTATCAATTGGTCCTCTTTATTTCAAAAAGAGATAAATTAATTCTAAATAAATAATTTTTCCTTATCATGTTCCTTACACTACTTTCTTCAAAATTCATTTTTTTTCACAACAAAATTTTCGCTTCACCATAATTTAAAAACAAATTAATTTTCAAAGTTAAATTTAATTTATTATTTCTCATTACTTTTTTAATAATTAATTGTAGAGTAATTAACTTTTGACAATTAATTTTTCTGAGTTTTTACCTTGTTGGGTATCATTTTGTAAAGAATTTTTGCAACGATTCCTATACACTTTGACGGTTTGCTTTTCTGTCTTGACCTTAGATCTTACAAACATTCAGGGAAATAAGGCGGCTGGGGAAATATCGGACTAAGGATGCTCAAAAATACGCTAAGTTTAAGTAAATCGCGAATAACTTTATTAGAGGTTATTATGAAACCATGAAAAAGGTGAACGAAACCAACTTCACTGTTTATGTCCGCAATTATGAAAAATTCCTTAACTTAGAATCTAGTTGGGAAAGGATTCAGAACGACATAGCATATGCCAACTTTTCAAATATCACCAACAGTCCAAACGTCCAACAGATTTATTTTGTGAAACAAGGAGATCTGAGGTTTTCTTCTACGCGTTTTCTTCCAAAAAATGAAAGTCCTACCCTCAGCAACAATTTATTTAAAATTCAACTCAAAAATCTCTGGGGTCGTATAAGAATGGCCAAATTTTATAGCTCTCTTTCATTCTCTTGCTCATGATAATAAATCTGTTCGTGACATTGAAAAATTTCAATGTTTATTAGCATATTTATGTAACAAAGCACTCTCTATGGTTTTCAGTTTTCATATAAGCCCAGAAAATTATAAGCTTTTTTTATGATGCACTCAATGATATATCAAAATTCACTTCTGTCGATTTTAGGTATATAAATCATATTTTACCTTTTACCTCTGGAATAAACCTTTCTAATGCATATTTTCAGAATTTTGAAGCCATTAATAAAAATATGATTAGCGCATTAAAGTCATTGAACGTCTTTGATTTAAGAGATTTTGTTTTGTTTCAGTTATCCGTAAACAATTTAGATTGTCGCACCCTAAAGATTTTGAAATTCTCCCTCCAGTTCAATTCCCATGTTTAAAATATAAATTATAATTAATTTTGCCCTGAAGATGAGATTAAACATATATAAGATTTATGACGTGCTAGGGTGAATCTCCCTTCACACGAAGCAAACTCGTTTCCTTGCGAGTGTAAAATAAAAATAAGAAAAAATATTTGTGCCACAAACTCAATTAAATTAAACGGAAAAGACAAAAATCAGAATCTGATCCAAATAAATTATAACAAAACCTTAAAAAAAATAAATGTATTCAGATTTGAAAAAAATAAAAATAAAGATATGTGATCTTTGACATACGCAACTAACTCCTTGCCATTTACATAAAAGAGCAGGTGCCTTCAAGCAAAATTGAGACAGAGTCCTTCCTAGTCCTTTTGTAGCTCAGCTCGCACTGCCCGAGCCTGCGGTAGGGGATTAGCTTATCCTTTGAGATAAGCTTCTCGTTTTTAAAAATATTGTTATAAAAAATTAAATAAAAAAATAAAAACCAATATAAGAAAAATAAAATAAGTCAACAAATTTAATTGTTACATTCTTATTTCATATTTATTTAGAAATCGTGAGATGCGGTTTGATGTGATGTAGGTTTCAGAAAAACATTTTCTTTATCGTGCCAACGTTTCGATCTTTATTGAAATCGTCTTCAGGGCCTGGGATTTACAAACATTGTTTACAATAACAATTACATTTTGTTATATGCAAACAATGTTTGTAAATTCCAGGCCCTGAAGACGATCTCAATAAAGATCGAAATGTTCGCACGATAAAGAAAATATTTTTCTGAAACCTACATCACACCAGACCGCATCTCACGATTTCTAAATAAATATCGATTAACGGTCACTAATCACCACACATTCTTATTTCAGCTGCACGGAGGGGTAGAAAAGTGTCCTCCCTTAATAATTAAGTTTGGCAGACGATTTTTTGCTATTTTGGTTTCTAGATCGAAGGAATTTTCTGAAACATCGAAACCAAATTTTAATACAAACCAAACATTGTCTATTGGTGTTCATTTTTTGCAACTTTAAGCATCTCATTATTCAAGACTGTAAAACTTTGAAAAAATTACATTTTGCAAACTTTGCTCTTTCCAGGGTAAATTTAGGTTTAGTGTGACTGAATAAATCTACCTGTTCCTTCGTGCCCACTCCCGTGAAATCGGCCCATCCTTCCTCATAGATCTAATTAAAGATAAAATTGGACTTTTTTTTGTTCACTCTCGCTCTAATAACGACTGGGGCGCTGGCGCCGACTCACGGCAATAAACATACCAATAAACGTTATTACACGTTGTAGATACATTAACAGCCCTAAGAAATATCCCCTCCTTAGAACCGTTTTACAACAAATGCAATCGTATTATACGGTCCACTCCGGTCTTAAATCATTATATGGCTTAATTGCGACTTCGCATCTTAATGAGCGCGGTTTAGAACGCCAAGATTTTATTTCCTCTGCCATTGTTTAATTTTTTTTTAACTTTTGAAACATTTGCCATTTGATGAGGCTCTCAGACTGAACAAAAGTCCTTTATATTACACATATTTGACCATCACCCTTTCTGTTTTAAACCACCTATTATTATTTGAGTAATATTTCTTCGATAATCAGATAATGTGAGACTTTTTCCAATATAGACAATCAACAAGAATAAAGTCTAACTACCCGTTGAGTGTTACAGAAGAGATAACCTGTTCGTACCCCTTTTTTGAATTATTCTCAAATAAAATTACATGGGCTATGCCAGGATTCGAACCCAAAACTGCTAGGGATTACGCCCTAACCAATCAGCCCTCTCGGTTCTAATTAGGAATGTTCCCCTCGGTCTTTTAAGCCATCAAAATCTTATAAGAACTTAAAAGTTGTTACTCTGGTAAAAAAATCCTCATAAGGTCGGATAGCGGAGACATGTAAAGCTGTGTCTACGAGTCTACAGATGCCGAACGAGAAAAGTGGCTTTTTGTACACTTGGCAAATCTTATTTTCCAATGTTTTATTATTTGGTTACATTTCTATTTATTTTATTCCGGTCATTTGTGCAAACAAGTGCCACAACGTTGGTCCTCCGGGCCGGATAATAAAAAACAATGCAGTCCGTTAAAATATCTAAATTCACTAATTTATCAATTAGTCCTCTTTATTTCGAAAAGAGATAAGTCGTGAGAAGACTACAGCGATCTCTACAGTAAACTTTTCCTTATCAGTTCCTTACTCTAATTTCTCCATAATTCATTTCTTTTTAAAAGCAAAATTTTCGCTTCACTGTAATTTGAAAACAAATTAATTTTCAAAGATTAAGATAAAAGATGTTGCAATGGTAAAAAAATCCTCTTAAGGTCGGATAGCCAATCAGCTATGAAAGAATTACCGTGTGAAAAAGTCACAATAAAATTTGTCAGTGAATGTAGCCAAAATATGCGAAACATGGGGGGAAAAAACAACAACCATTCAAGAATCTTCCATCATGGACAGCATCCAAAACAAAAGGAGAAGAGGATAAACTCTAAAGACACCAAAGCCCCTCACCAATACTTTTTTTTGCCCCTCAAAAATAAGCGGAGATTTATTCTACCTTTTCCCATACGATTACAGGTATTTCACTAATGCATTTTTACAATTTGTCCTTACATATCCTTATATGTATAATATATTGGTTTGTATTCAAGATGGCGAAAAATTCAAAGATTTTCTTGTTTTATAGAGTTTATAAAGTCCAAAAACAATTTTGTGAAGTATCTCATAAGTGCTTCTTTCGATTGTGGCCACTTCTACCCTTAAAGCACGATATGTCGAATTATACCTGCTCTTTCCCGATCGAAGAGACTGCAACTGAATATCAGGTGGTTTCGAGTTGATCTCTCATACCGCAAGGACATGCTGGATTGTCGATTATATGGACGCGTGCCAGATAAGATCTGTTTTTCTCATGGTTTGTCAAAGCCATAGTTGATTTGTGAGTATGGTCGATCTGAACTTTTAACCGTGAGGCTACTGTAGGGAAGAATTCCTTGTCTCCTGTTCCTTTTTCCGTCATGGTCCATTCCTCTTCCCATTTGATTTTTGTGCGTTTTTTGATGTTCTTCTTTATATTCGTGTTTGGTATAACCACACGACACTAAGGTGCTCTTTTTCGGCGGCTTCTTTAGCGAGTTTGTCAGCCATCTCGCCATGCCAAGGGCATCTGAGAAAACAACTGCACTAAATGGGTATATCCAATTATGACCCCATTTGTAGGTTATGTAGTGAGGAGGAAGAATCAATGCGAAGCAGCCGCTCAATGGAGGCATAACCAGGATACAAAGAATACCCAGGGAAAGGAATTGTAGCGACGGCAGTCAATTGTTTAATCATTATGGGTATTCACGATCTTTGTGCTGACCTGTTAACTATGTTAGGTCGTTTAGATCGAGCAAAACGATGACATAGATTTGTAAGAATTGGCTAGTTAACATTGCTCGATCTAACAGGCCAGGGTCAATGTTAGGTGTTAGTTAATTAAGGTTTTTAGTTGAGATGAAAAAAAGTTAATGGCACCAGAGGGATTCGAACCCACGACCTTCGGCTAGATACGCCGCTGCTCTACCACCTGAGCTATCGTGACCTCGATCCACTCGGATATCAACTCCCCATCTCAACCCCACCTTTTGAGTTTTCCCTCCTTTTGCCATGATTGGTCGTGGGTTCGAATCCCTCTCGTGCCATTAACTTTTTTTCATCTCAACTAAAAACCTTAATTAATTGTCATATATTGATTGGTCAAGCGGACCACGAAAGTAGTGAATTAATGATTTAAAAATGAAGTACACTTCACCAAAGTTCTCCGTCGACATTTCAATTGTCCTCGAGAATCCAAACCGATTACACGACATTTGAAAAATGGCAAAAGGAGGGAAAACTCAAAAGGTGGGGTTGAGATAGGGAGTTGATGTCCGAGTGGATCGAGGTGACGATAGCTCAGGTTGTAGAGCAGCGGCGTATCTAGCCGAAGGTCGTGGGTTCGAATCCCTCTCGTGTCATTAACTTTTTTTCATCTCAACTAAAAACCTTAATTAATTGTAATGTATTGATTGGTCAAGCGGACCACGAAAGTAGTGAATTAGTGAGTTAGGTGTTAGGTCGAAAATGTAGTCACTTTGCCAGCCGTTAGGGCGTAGGTAACCAACATGGCAGCAATAAATTTAACAGCTGTTTTTTGTTTACACATATTTTTATTCTTAAATACGCATTAATTAAATCAGACCAATACATTTGTTTTGTTAATTTCTGACCTGTCCTTATACTCTCATTTATAAAAGGTGCATCCCCTGTCATATACAGCGGAAGGCTGGTAGACGTTAGGATATAAGTTAGGTATGACGGCACGAATTGAAGCATGTCATTTGTTAGTATTTTTCGAGGCATAGATAGCATTTTGAATGAAAGAGTTGATTAATTTTTCTTTTTATTAACTTCTGGTATCTTACAATTTAAGAAAATACAAAACCAAAAGAAACAATAACAACCCTACAAGGACTGTTATAGCTTAATTTTTGGTTCTACCAATCGCCACGCGCAGCATTGTGGAAAAATTAACGTTTAACGTGCTAAGAAAAGAAGGGGGCATTCATGATCTTACTGGACATTTCTCTATTCCAGTTAACACGAACATCGTGAATACCCCTATACTTCTTAGGAGAAGGATCGAGTCGATTGCCTTGAACTAAAAACTGGGAAAAATAAAATAAGCCTAAGCAATACGTGAGGAACAAAAAGCCACATTTCTTAACATCCATCGTCATATCGGTCCAAGACATACGAATCATATGATAAATTTTAGAAAAAAATAAATTCTCCTTCCGGTTTGAGGGATTCCTGTAATTTGATCGTTACTGATCAGTTTGACCTATTCTGCCCATTCTCGCTGACTTTTCCCAATACTCCCAAGTACTTTTTCACTTAGAAACCGGGTGAGCAATTTTTTTTCAAATACTTCAGATCTATCAGCTACCCACGGAATGGTACCTATTTAAGGATTAAATAATCCTTAAATAAGTAAGTCTATTGGATTCAGATCATAAGCATAAAAAGTTGTAGTTTAGTTTTAAAATTTAGCCCGAAAAATAATACAATACTTCTTGTAAGAAAAAGGCAGTCCAAAAAGCATTAGAACTGTAGGAAATGGATCGTTTACTTTGTAAAATGGCCAATATAACAAGCTTAAAAAAATTCGAACATTTTATCAAGATTAACAATTAAAATGCATAAAAATATACTTCAAATATGGCGAAATATCGGAACGGTAATATTCAAGCAGTGAAAAATGCTAGTTTATCGATTGCAAACAAGCTCAGGTATTTATTTAAATTTATACCTTGTTAAACTGCTTTCGACCTACACATGTTTGAGATTAGATAGGAGAGACAGTAAAATGAAATATTCAATTATCAATTGTGGTTATAGGTGAGTGTCTGGTTTGGGAATGGACGGTTTGAATCTCCTAATTCTTACACGGTTCCGCCATTAGACCCTCTACGCCTTATCTCCTTGATGAAGTGATAAATAATCTGGCCCTATGTCGAATGGGGTTTACAAATAAATACCCGGAGGGTTATATAATTAATGTAACCTCTGATAAACGGGTTTTATGGCCACTCCACGACCGGGGCCCTTGTGGAACTAATGTACGGACACGAAGAGAGTTGTCAGACAAGAATTGCACGTTTATGAAGTTGCAGGTAGTGGGGTAAACGTCGGTTTTTGTTAAATTCGTGTTACACAGTGATCATTTTTTGATATGTGACATTTCCAGCTCAATGTAGATCAATAAAAAAAAAGTAGACCTTCATGTTTTAAAGCGTCAATAGTACTCAGATTTTCTCCCAATAAGAGTGTTATTAATGGGCAATTATTCCAGTAATGAAAAGTAAAATTCAACGTGAAGACAACAGAGTTGCTTGTTGTGTTCTCGAGTTGTAGCTCTATCGTTGGTTCTCTGTTCAGCACACACTCCAAGCATTAGGATTATTCACGATCTTTGTGTTAACTCTGTTAGATCGTGTTAGATCCAGAAAAACGATGACGTCGACTTGTATGAATCGACTAATAGGCATTGCTCGATCTAACAAGCCAGGGCCAATGTTAGATGTTATGACGACAATGTAGTCACATTGCTATCCGTTAGGGCGCTGGTAACCAACATGGCAGCCATGAATTTAACAGCTGTTTTTTGTTTACACGTATTTTTATTCTTAAATACGCATTAATCACATCAGACCGATACATTTATTTTGTTAATTTCTGACCTGTCCTTATACTCTCATTCATAATAGATACATCTATTATCCTATAAAGTTGTAGGCTGTTAGAGGTTAGGGTAAAAGTTAGGTATGTCGCCACTAATTGAATCGTGTCATTTCTTAGTACTTTTCGAGTGCATAGATAGCATTTTGAATGAATAATTTTCCTTTTTTATTAACTTCTGGCATCTTATCATTTAACATAAAACAAACAACAAAAGCCTTCAAGGATTGTAATAGCTTTATTTTTGGTTCTACCAGTCGTCACACGCAGCACTGCCGTAGGACGAAAAGTAATAAACGTGGTGGCCATGAATTTAACAGCTGTTTTTTGTTGTCATGTTTTTTATTTTTAAATAGGCATAATTAAATCAGATCAATACATTCACTTGTTAATTTCTGACCTATCTTTTCATCCATACATCCACATACATCCACCTATAAAGTAGTTAGGGTGTTAGGATACAGGTTAGTAAAACCAAAACAAACAACAACAAGCCTTCAAGAACTGTTATAGCTTTATTTTTGATTCTACCAATCGCCACGCAGAAAAATCAACGTTTAACACGCTAAGAAAAGAAGGGGGCGTTCACAATCTTACTGGGCATTTCTCTATTCTAGTTAACACGAGTTAACATCTTTCAAACATTGTAAATACTCCTAATATCTTCTTATTATTGCGGAAAAATTAATGTTCAACATGCTAAGAAAAGAAGGGGGCCAGGGCTAATATCATGTGTTAGGTCAAAAATGTAGTCACTTTGCTATCCGTTAGAGCATAGGTAACCAACATGGCAAGCCAACAGCTGTTTTTTGTTTACACGTCTTTTTATTCTTAAATGAGCATTAATTAAATCAGACCAATACATTTCTTTTGTTAATTTCTGGCCTGTCCTTATACTCTCCTTCATAATCGATACATCCCCTCTCCTATAAAATTGTGGGCTTCTTAGACGTTACGATACAAGTTAGGTATTAATTTTCCTTTTTTATTAACTTCTGGCATCTTATAATTTAATACAAAAGAAAACCAAAACAAATAACAACAAGCCTTCAAGGAATGTTATAGCTTTATTTTGGGTTCTACCAATCGCCACGCGCAGCATTGTGGAAAAATTAACATATAACATGCTAAGAAAAGAAGTGAGCGTTCACGATTTTACTGGGCATTTCTCTATTCGTGTTAACACGAGTTAACATCTTACAAACATCGTGAATTCCCCTACTACTATCAATCCCGCTACAGAACTCCTAACCAGTGCACATGATTCTGTATCCTTTCAGCAACCCCGATCCAGATCTCCTTCAGATACCTCTAGGACCATCTCTCTTATTTGGAAGAACGAAAAAATAAAGGATCAGACTCAAAGAAACTAAATCGCAGCAAATCACTTTCATCCTCCTCCATAGCACACTGCACCTCTTTCAACATCCAATGATGCAACTCTTTGATAACTTCGACAAAACTCGTGTGAAAATAAAACTATACACACTTAAATTGCTACCTTATCGTTTCAATTTTTGGTGAAACGTATTGCTCTGAACTTTGTTTGACTGTATATTTTATAATATATGAAAAACCGGAACCGCTCTTATTGACCCACCCTTGTTATGTGTGATTTAATTAAAATATTTTATTAATTCGCGTATATTCCATTAAGCTTGCCGGTCTCGTTAATATTCAAGCTTTCATATGTATTTCATTAGTAGGAAATCCGTGTTTTATAAAATGTATTTTATAAATTATAAACAGGTCGACAATAAGAGTATTATATTGTGAGTGAACAAAAAAAAAATATTTCGCACTTAATTGTCCGTGTAATACAATTAGTCCTGTTGGCCCTTTTTGAAAATGTATACACCAGGAAGTCGTTTCGATCGTTTTAAAAATTTATTGAAAAAGGGGTGAGTGACAAGATGGCAGAGTTGCAAGCGCCATCAGAGCTTGATTTTTTTAAAAAGGTCCAAAAAGCCGGTGTTGTTTCCTGTTGTTGACTTTTTCCGTTAATTGAACTGAAGCGCGAAGTCCGCGCGATTTTTTTTAAAGCTTTTTTTTTACCGAGCGTGAGGGACGCTAAAAGCAAAACGTCATCGAGTCATCCACCGATGCGATCCCAACGCACATCCGATGCATAATGCATCCTGTAAAAATGCACTCCGATCCTAAAATAATTTATCCACCAATTAGTTGCAGGATTAATTATTAATCAAAATCGGATTTTTTTTTGTCGCGTTTTTCAATTTTTACGCACAATGGAACGCTCCAAGTTAACAAATTTCACAATTTGGGCAATAAACAACAGATCGAAAATATTACGTTAAGAGGGGTGTCGAAAATGGGCCGAAGGTTTGAAGTTGCATTTTAATTTTGACGAATTTACAAATAATTGGTTTTGCCCATTCCAAAACTCTACTGCTGATTTTTTTCGCCGCACTTTCGAACAATTTTGAGGTTAAATGGTGATGACCGGCTACTTTGGTCCTTTCTGGACGTTTTCGTCTGCCAGATGTGTTTCAATTTGTCGCCATCTTTACTGGTTGGAAGATTGTGTCAAGCTCGAACTGCGGGTATAGCCAGATCAAATGTCAAATGCAATAAAACCAAATTGTATACTGTGCAATAGTCATAAATGAAAATATCACTGATTATTGATTTCCTAGTATTGTCAAAATGTGGTTAAATCTTACAAATTAAAATTTTTTTAACATTGAACAGTACATTGTTGTGAACAGTCAGTTACCGGTTGATTGGTCCTTAATTCTAGAATGAACAGAATGGATAATGTAGTGAATTCGAGACATGGCAATATCTCGGAGCCTAAGGTCGTAACAAATTGTTATTTACCACTTTGAAAAGCTTGTTGTCAAAACTTACCAAGCTATAAAATCAGACTTTATACGATACGGCTTGAAATCCAGAAACATTTTCAGAACTTTTGTTCCCTATGTACAATGAAATATTTCGATACTGGGAGATTGTAAAAAAATCCGTACTTGCGCCTGTCATATGCCCACTCGCTCATAAAGCTTACATTAAAGTATGAAACAACATATATTGAACAACGTTGAAAGATGTCGTTCGCAATAGGAATAAGAAAATTATTGAGATATTGAGGAAGGATAGTTTTTCTCTTTAAGAATTAATCTCTACTGGAGTAGCCAGGATTCGAGGGTGTTTAAGTGACTTTATAAATTACATAAACCTGCAATAACCTTTATCGGAGGTGATACTGATGTGTCATCAGCAAAGGCAAAGATTAAAGTTTGCGGTGAGTATAGACCGCTGGAGACAAATAGAATAGAACAAATGAAAGAAAAAGAAGTATTTTAGACAATTACTGGGGACCGCGGTAGCCGAGTGGTTAGCATGATAGACTCTCACGCCGCGGTCGTGGGTTCGATTCCCACCGTCGCGTCTGGCCCTTTTTTCCCGATAACCCCCAATTTGAACAACATATATAAGAGATTCGTCATGGCTAATATGCAAAGATCATAAGGCCAATTAAAAAAAAAAAAAATAGACAATTTAGCTGTGATGATATGATTATAGGGTGTAAGGTAGGTCGTAGGAAGCCCCCGGTGTCATTAAAAAAATAGTATATTGCGATTCAATAATAGGCGTTTTAATAAGTTTTCTCGAGAATTTTACGCATTACCGAATGAAGACTGATAGAGCCGTAGGATAAGAAAGATTGACAGATTTGATTGGTTTATTTTAAAAAAAATATATTGGAAAATTTCCAAATGGGAAGAAAATATGTTGCCAGAACGGAACTAAATATATAAGTAAGAAAAACGAGGACTTTTCTTGGTAAAAAGGATACTAGAAAGCGGGGTTGCGCTCCCCAGGCACTGCAGCCTTTAGGCTTATTGTATCTTCCTAGTGCCTTAGTTCAGTGCAATAGAGTCAATCCTTCTCCTTAGAAGTATCAGGTTTCATTCAAGCTGCAATTTGATTCGCTAACTTTTTCCATATTTTAGGTTAAAGCTGTTGCTTCACATTCGAAGATGTGCAAGTATGCAGGTGTAAGCTGAGCTCGATAAGAGACTTTACCGTAGGCGGTGCTCATCTAGAGTGTGGTTAGCAATTCCACTTTAAACTAAACCGCTGCCGCGGCGTTCCCGGAAGTTTCTACGCTGGGGGAGCTTCTATACTCAGAGAGATAAAGTGGCCTTCTCTATCTATGGAGTACGCGGGGGGGGCGATGTATTTCGGCCTGTTAGCCCCTCGCGTGTGGCATACGACCCGATGCACAATGCGGCCTCGACCATTCGGAGTGGACAAGCGGAGAGCGTGGTTTTACTGGCCGTTAGGGGCTGGGAAACCTCTACATCAATGCTGAGGCGGTAACACCATTCCGTCGTATGCAGAAGTGCGTCAGCTCTCATCTTGAGAATCAAAACGCCCGATAAGGCCGAATAGGCTAGGTGCGGACGTTAAAGATCCTCTTGTCTTGTTGACGATGAGTACTCGGGAACACAATGCACCATATTCTACTGAGTTTCTGTGGCGGGCTGTTGCTGCAGGTCGTCTCAAAGGGGCGATATGAGGCCACTTCCCAAATACAATTGTGAATCGTTTGTGTTGATAAAGGCCAAAACATCTTTTACTTCGTTTAGGATCTGGCGGGTCTATGGAAAGGTTTCCTTGCAGCAATGACAACATTTATATCCTCCATTAGGGTCGTAATGCGCTGAGATGATGGTCCTATTGGCACTTTCAGTCTCTCGGAATCGGGCTAAAGCCAGGGAGACCAAGCTCTGAGAAACGCCAACTGCCTCTGCAATATCAGATTGTCAGTGACCTCAATGACTCATTCTCGCAATAATATTGCGAACTTCTGGTTCAAGATGATGTCTTTCCATGGTTGAAAAGGATGTAACTGGATTAAAATGTAGAAAAGACGAGAAAAGGTGTTTGCTTGCAAAATGAGTAATATTCACGTTTGCTTCTCTTAAGTAGATAAATTTTTAATTCTTAAGATTCTTAAGTAAATCCGTTATTAAAAATGAGGATTTGCATATGTTTGTTTTTGTTTTGTATTTTCTATTTTGTTTTACCCACTAAGAATATATCGGTGGGTATCGTATGATGTTGATAACGTTACTAGGAAGCGAGGTTTATACTCACTAGGTACTGCAACCTTCTGGTTTATTGTACCTTCCTAGTTCATTAGTTCAGTTCAATAGACTCAATCCTTCGCCTTAGAAGTATCAGGTTATTGACTGTCGCTTCTACAATTTCATTCCCCAAGTTTTTTCGATAGTTAGGCTGAATCTCCATTGAGCTGTTGCTTCGCATTCGAAGATGATATGCGTGGCTGTTTCTCCTCCTCATTACATAATCTGCAAATGCATCGTTGTATATGCCCATGTTGTGTAGATATTTTCTCAGATGCCAATGACCGGTTAGTACTCCTACCACTCCTCTGAGTTTATCCCTCTCCAATTGCAGCAGTGATTTTGCCAGTATTGGTGATGGTTGTTTCATCATAAGTTTACTATGTCTAGCAACGCTAGAGTTTATCCATTTCTCTTTTTGTTTTGCTTGGATCCATTCTGCGACGGAGGATTCTATGTTTGTTTTTCCAAGGATAAGTTCAGGGCCTATGTATGTTCTTGCAGATCCTCCTCTGGCCAGTTTGTCTGCTTCTTCGTTACCCAAAATTCCCCTGTGCCCTGGCACCCAAGATATCATCAGGTTGTTGTGTTTTCCCAAATTTTCGATGCATTCACTGACCAGTTTTGATGTGATTGTTTTACATGCTAATGCTTTAATGGCTGCTTGGCTGTCTGATCTTATGAGGATTTTTTTGTCAGTGTAACCACTTCTAAGATTTTCCAGGGTACAAGCATTGATGGCAGTATTTCCGCTTGAAAGACGGAAGTATACTTCCCTAATGAGTTAGATTGTTCATAATTTGGGCTTGTACAGAAAATGCCTGATCCGGTTCTTTCGTTTGTTTTGGAGCCATCTGTGTACCATATCATTGTATCTGATGCTCTCCTGTGTTCTTCTTCTCCTTTATAGTCCGTTGAGATTTTATAGGAAGTTGTGAAGATTGTTTCCGGGATTATAAAGCCAGTACCCATTTCTAATAATGGGTGTCTGATTTTGTTGATTATGGTTGTATGCCCGAATTGTTTAGTTCCTTTCCAATTTAATTGTTTTTGGAGCCTAAATGAGCTTTTCCTAGGCTCTCCTGGTATGAATATTCCTAGTGGAGGTAGGTTTAGCAAGGTTTCTAATGCGTTTGTAGGGGTTGTTCTTATCGACCCTGTGATACATAGGTTTGCTAGTCTTTGTATGCTGCCTAATGTTTGGCTACTTTTTGTTGAGTTTTGTTCCACCGCGCACGTCCAGAGAAAGAATTTATGAAATCCATGCATATTCAAAGTCAAATCGGTTGATCCTTTTTAAAAAATTTAAAGTATCAAGTCGGTTGTGAACGTAAATATCTCATTTTCAAAATAAACCGAATGTACGAATCGAAATCCTTAACACAAAAGCCAGATATACTGTTTAATTAATGATAAATGTAAAATATAAATTATTAATATTTAACAGGAAAAGATAGTCTGTAGTTAGATGATACCTGATAACATAATTTTTATCAGTTCTAAAAGATTTTAAAATTTTTAATTTAGTCACGGTAATGAAAGCAACTAAGGATTATATCCCTAAACACAATTGTAGGCTATTAGATAAAGATCGGAATGGTATTTTAATCGTGGACCGCACTACCTCCTTTTGCTGCTTTCTCCTGTGTTCTTCTTCTCCTTTATAGTCCGTTGAGACTATAGGAAGTTGAGAAGATTGTTTCCGGGATCATGTAATCGGTCCCCATTTATAATAATTGGTGTCTGATTTTGTTGATTATGGTTAGATAGATAGATATATACTATACTTTATTTACAAAATGAAAAAATTTTAGAGTTAAAAATAAAAAACACAGTATTATTATGGCATGGTATTAAAACCGTCAGCCAGAGTTCGGAGTGCATTACTATCCCAAGAATATGCATAATTATATAATTATAAGAAAAGGAGAATTTAAAATATCAACTTCAGAGGTTACAATTATTTACAGGATTTTCAAATTACAAGGTTGAATTGCGATAAACATTGAAAATAATAAAAATGACACTTCAAAGAACAAAAGGATTCTAACTCACAAAGGGTCCCCCACAGGCCAGGAATTCGCATTTAGAAGCCCACAAACTAGAAATTATATGTATTAAGACAAACAGAACAAAAATAAAAAAAAAAAGACAAACAAAAAGAAACAAAATAAGACGAACTGAATATTAATTCCCTACATTCCAATGTATTCATATCTGTAAAATCAGGCTTTCCGAGCAAAATCAACAAGACCCCGGGAATCGGAGCCGTTCAGAAGGGCTATGAGCTCTTCCCACGTCAGCAAACCCTTACCCACATACAGATACCTCAATTCGTTCAGGACCGAGCATCTAGCGAGAAAATGAAATGCATCCTCACGATCACCTGAGTTGCATAGAGAGCACACTGCAGTGGCAGGAGTACTCCCAACCCAAGGCCTGAAATTCAGGAACAACAACTCCCCTCGAATTTTAAACCACCAGCGGAAAAAAGAGAACGGAACATCATTTGCTGGAGCAGAAAAAACATTGCAAGGAGTTAGGGATTCAACTCCTTGTAGAGTTGGAATCTATTTGAGTCCACGAGAAATTGATTATGGCTGTATGCCAGAATTGTTTAGTCCCTTTCCAAATTGATTGCTTCTGAGCCTATGTAAGTTTTTCCTAGCCTCTCCTTGTAAAAATATTTCCAATGGATACAGGTTTAGCAAAATTTCTAATGCATTTGTAGGGGTTTTGCTCATTGCCCCTGTTACATATAGTCTTTGTATGCTGCATAATGTTTGGGTAGCTACTTTTTGTTAATTTTCTTGGTAGATAGCGTAGGTTTTGATGCGTAATCAAACCATATTCAGGACTCTTTTCGCGAGGGTTGGCGTATTAAATATCGAAAATTGAAAAAGTGTTAGTAGGAAGAAAAAAAGGTAAAGGAGTATTCAAGTCATGTTCGATTTTATTTGTCTGCAGAGGATGATGGATGTCGCTGTGCGGCGTAAAGATGGTGGATAGTTCCTGGGAAAAGATAGGCTATTTCTACTTCGGACTTGGCCCACCAAGAGCCATCATCTCTGCGAATTGATGGCTTGAGTCGTTTTCAAAATTTAAGTAAAAAGTAGACGGCATAAAGGAGGAACATGATCTTGTTCCATGACAATACTCAATAAATTGTGCAATAATTAAATTAATCTTAAAAATAAACAACACGGTACAGAGAGACTGTACTGTATATTAAATGGAACCTAAGTCGCCAAGGTAACAGGATGTAAGGAGTCAGATTGACAGATTGGATTGATAGTGGCCCAAGCCGCATTGATAATATCCCAATTAAAGTTGGACCAAGTTGGGGCGTGGGCGTCGAGGTAATTGGGGGTTGGAGCTGTGAATGGATCGCGATATGTCCAATCTTATCTCACTCATCTTTTTTCTTCCTTTTACTTTCGTTTTTTGTTTCTGTCTCGGAGTCTTTACCCGCGCTGATCCCTATCGGCGATAACGGTGGGTGTGAAACGTCCCCGGCGGAGGAGCATTGTTAGCCACCGATTCGGCCATTGTCGGAAGATAGCAGATTCCACGGCTCGCTTTAAAATTGGATATCCAATTTTTTCATAAAGTCCGAAAGAAAGGTAAAATAATAATGTTAAAAAAACAAAAGTTTAAAAAAGCAACCCTACCTATTATCTTAATTTTCAAAGATTCATCTAAGATTTATTTTGCCCAGGTAGAAAGATTGCTGTCAGAAGAGCAAATTTAGTCCAGGAAACAATATTCCGGTTCTTAACATCGAATAACAAGTGTTTTCACCGGTTTTTAGATTTTTACCTACTGGTTGAGGTGTGAGTTGCGAGTTAGAATTTCAAATATATTCCACTATTTCAAATAGATCTCAGATACTTATCGCGTCACAAATTGTACCCAATATGTAAAAAAACTTTTTCAAACTAGTGAAACTTCTAAAACACCCAAAAACCTTGAAAAAGTAAGTGTTTTCACCGCTTTCTACATTTTCACCTCTATTTCAACGCGATCTTAGACACCTATCGCTTCAGAAATTGTAAGCAATATGTAAAAAAAAATTATCAAACTAATTTTTATGTAAGGTAATAGTTGAAATGAAAAAGTTAGTATCACGAGCGGGATTCGAACCCAAGACCTTCGGCTCAATACGCTGCTGCTCTAACCACTTGAGCTATCCTGACTTCGATCCACTCGGACATCCCATCTCATTGGAAAATGGCAAAAAGGAGGGAAAATTCAAAAGGTAAGTTGAGATGGGGAGTTGGTGTCCGAGTGGATCGAAGTCACCGTAGCTCAAGTGGTTAGAGAAGCAGTGTACTGAGCCGAAGGCGTGGGTTCGAATCCCGCTTGTGATACTAACTTTTTCATTTCAACTAATACCTTACATAAAAAGTAGTTTGATAATTTTTTTAAACATTTTTAAAAGCGGCAAACGCCACCGACATAATAATGTGTTTAGAACAATACTAAACTACGTGTCCGAAAATAATCCAATTCGACAATGGCACAGAATTTAAAAATTGATTAATTGAAAATTTCCTCATATACAATAACATTGAAACACATTACACTACACCACACCATACCGACTCGAACGGCTTAGTAAAAAAGCTCATTCAATACTAACAGCAAATAATGAAACTTTATGTAAGATATTCGTTGAAAAGTCAGTGTCATGAGCCGGATTCGAACCCACGACCTTCAGCTACATACGCCTCTTCTCTACCACTTGAACTATCGTGACTTCGATCCACTCGGACAGCAACTTCCCATCACAACCAACCTTTCGAATCTTCCCTCCTTTTTGCCATTTTTCAAATGTCATGTCATCACGATTCGATTCTCAATGACAAATGGAGGAGGAGTCCATGGAGAGCTTTAGTGTATTGTGGGATCCTTTAAGAAATGATTATATTCCGTCTTTAAAGGTTTGATTAACCCCCTTGAGGCCGGCGATCTACCACAAAATTAAAGGAATTTTGATTTGAAATAAAATACGAGCACAATTGCAGAGGGACACCTCTATTTTGTTTCTTTTAAAACAAAAATGTATTTCCTTATGAATCAAAAACGTTATATAAAAATATAAAACGACAAAACATCAACCTTTGCTTACAAACTAACAATATAAGAATAATTAGATACTATGTGAATAATATTGGAAGGGCAAAACTAAAATAATCAACCTTGATAAGCTAAATGGAAAATACCAAACAAAAACCATAAATGAAAATGAGCCACACACAGAAATAGTTTATACTAATAAAATCAAATGGATACAAATCTGATTTGATTGGCTTTCAGCTGGATTTTTTTAAATTGTTTTTCTTCCAATGCCTAGGCTAGACTGAACTATATCCGTTCTCGCTTTCCTGCGTCCAGCATGGAGGGGAGAGCCTGGACATAATTTGTTGTTATAAGTGATGAAATTCGTTTTACTTATTAAATCCATTATATTTCATGGTCCGATTGACCAAATAACTTCTTTCAATTAATTAATCTTTATGTAAAGTATTGGTTGAAATGATTGAGTGGATCGAAGTCTCTAGCTCAAGTGGTAGAGCAGCGGCATATCTAGCCGAAGGTCTTGGGTTCGAATCCCGCTCGTGACACTAACTTTTTCATTTCAACCAATACCTTACATAAAGGTTAATTAATTGAACGAAGTTATTTGGTCGATCGGATCACGAAATATAATGGATTATCAAACTAGTTAAAATTTATTTTTAACTTCACTAATTTCGTGGTCCGCTTGACCAATTAATATATTACAATTAATTAAGGTTTTTAATCGAGATAAAAAAGTCAATGGCACGAGCTTTATTTTTAACCACTGTGGTGAGGTCTGCGAGGTAATCGTCTCAGGTCATTTCACCACGTATTTGCTCGTTGTCTATCAGAAACATTTAGCCTTATAAATCGTTATTATTTGAACCGATTATTATATAAAAGACAAGAAGTAATAATTTTAATACGGTACAAGTTTAACGTTGGATGCTTTACAGGGTATCTTGAAGTGTTGGGAAATTCACATCATACACAAAAGTGGTTGTGATGTAGATTTCTCACTGTAGGGCGGAAAGAGGTCTCAACTCGACGTCTCTCGCAATAAGAAGTATAACGGTGTTATAGGTCTGAACAACCGTCTTACGGCGGCCGGCAGAATATAAAATGTGGATCCCTGCAGTAATAACGCACTCATCCTACATCGGGGGTAATTGCCGCCAAGTGGGCCATTTCTCTCGGCGCACATCCGCTCTCCCTTGCCTATACTTTATTACGATTCAACACTGGGGCAGACATGGGTTTATTATTATATTTTCGAGCCGTCGGCTCGTTAATTTCACAACGTTAAATGTTCCAAACACTGGAAAATTGGCTTAACGGCTAAACAGAGGCATTTACTCCATCTTCGCAGGCGGGAGCGGAGATAATTCTTCATCCCCCTTTTAGTATGTCGCTTTGAGGGTTGCTACATAGGGCTATTAAAGATAAACAAGGGCGCTCAACCTAGCCCGCTGGATAAAGTTTGTGTAAGACAGCGAGTTTCCGCCGTTTTACACTTCATATTTATAATCCATAAAGTCAGAGGTTTCTTTTGAATTTCCTGACTTTGGATAACGAGTCCTGTGATTATAATAAATTTTCTTGTTGCTTTAAGAACTCGGTAACTTTTTTCTCTAAAGAAATCGTAATTTAAAATAATAATCATGGCAAAAAAGTCAAATCATTAGCAGTTCGAAAGGGCTTTTTATGTAAGTAGGAAGGATTTGCTGTGCTATCTGTTGATACTTTATCTACATAAGGTTTACTCGTGAGATCTCCGATGATGAATATTTAGTTAAATTCACTAATTTCGAGGTCCGCTTGACCAATTAACACATTACAATTAATTAAGGTTTTTTTAGTTGAGATAAAAAAGTCAATGGCACGAGCGGGTTGTACTTCACTTAAGCTCTCCGTGGCCATTTCATTTGTCGTCGAGAATCCAATCAAATTACACGACATTTGAAAAATGGCAAAAAGGAGGGAAAATTCAAAAGGCGCGGTTGAGATGGGAAGTTAGTGTCCGAGTGGATCGAGGTGACGATAGCCCGAGTGGTAGAGCAGCGCCGTATCTAGCCGAAGATCGTGGGTTCGAATCCCGTTCGTGCCATTGACTTTTTTATCTCAACTAAAAAACCTTAATTAATTATTTAGTTAAATAATGAGAAATGATCAATCTTCGGTGAACACCTTCTCGCCTAACGTTGCCTAATGATCTAATCCCATGAGTTTTGGGCGGGTGCAGGCGGTTTCCTTCAATTAGATTCCTTTAAAGACTGAAAGTTCAACCTATGTGACTTTTTAGCAGTGGGAAAACTAGGTTTTTTTTTTTTTTTTTTTTTTTTTTTTTTTTTTTTTACCATCTGTATATGTTTATACATTTTGTAATTTTGTGACTTATATACACAGCACAGTTCATTTTGTCTTGAGGGGAGAGTGCAGCCATCGCTTCTTAAAGTAGTAGATGATGGGGTTTGGTCTGCGAGTTGGTGAACTCATGTTGAACCGGCACACGGGCACTACTGGGTCTGTCTTCACTCACGGGATTTTTTGTCTGGCAATGACATATACACCCCAAAAGACGGTCTAGGGATGGGGAACCCAACATCGGCCATTCTCGCAGAAGTATTTCTCCAAAACCTTGAAGAAAATCACTTCCCAGAAATAATGGCGAAAAACGGAATACTCCATCTATTTAGATACGTTGACGACATGCTAGCCATCACAAATAACTCTTCCCCAGAAAACACACTCAGAGACCTCAACACAATACACAAAAACATTACGTTCACTATAAAAACCGAAAACAACAACAGCATCAACTTCTTGGACTTAACACTCACCGGAACCAATAACAAAATCGACTTCAAAATATACAGAAAACCCACTGCTACAGACAACATAATAAATGCACAATCCAACCACCCACACCAACACAAACTTTCAGCACTGCGACACATGATACACAGACTAAAAACAATCCCACTCAACACCGAAAACTACAACAAAGAACTGCAAACAATAACAAACATTGCAATGAAAAACGGTTACAAAACAAACACCATACAGAAACTTCTAAAAATCAAAACAAAACAACGAAACACAAATCAACAACAAATGGACAACATTCACATACACAGTAAAATAAACCTACAAACTAACAAATCTGTTCAACAAACTCGGACTGAAAACAGCACTAAGGACCAACAATAACACAGGTAAACTACTAAAAAGAAACACAGACACAACTAACCCGCTTGACAACAACGGTGTTTATAGCATCATGTCAATTCGGACACACTTACATCGGACAGACTGGAAGGAAACTAAGAGATCGATTCAAAGAACAACTTAGATCCTTCAGAGGCAATGACGGAAAATCAAATTACGCCACACACTTAATACATTACAACCACGAATCAAACACAATAGAAACAAGCATGACATTAATACACAATCCACAAAAAGGACAAAAACTAAACATACTAGAGAATCTCGCGATATACAAACAAATACTTAAAGATGGAAAACTTATAAACGCTCAAACAAACTCACAATCACACACCATCTTCACACCACTAAAAACACTCCATAACAAAAAACGAAAACGTTCAGAAGAAAAAAACATTGCAACCAACACCAGGAAAAAACAAAAAACCAACAACGCACAAATAATAACTGACAATGGAAATAACCGCCACCAAGACCGACCAACGAGCACGGAGACCACGCCCCCTAACGCAACGCCCCCAGCGACAAGCGACAGACGCAATACTATATAAACCCCACTCAGATAAATGACAGACAGTTTTTCACTGAAGATGGCGTAATGCCGAAACGCGTTTGAATAACTCAAATAAAAAAACCCGCGAGTGAAGACAGACCCAATAGTGCCCGTGTGCTGGTTCAACATGAGCTTTATAAAGTATCAATAAATTAAGTCGTTCCACATAACTCGTTTGTCCGGATGAAATTCGAAGTAATGTACTTGTTCGACAGGTGTCGGTGAAATCCAGGTGGTAGCGTGATGAGTGTGAAGTTAATGCACTTAATTCGCCGCTTTATGTACCAAACGTCGAGGCACTACAACGGTTTTGAAGGTTTCTATACAAAGTGACTGGATTATGCGTGGAAAGGATTGTTGTATGGTCAGCAATAATATATATTGTGTAAAGCAGAGGTCCAAGAATGCTCCCTTGTGGGACGCCAGCTAGGAGTATGAAGTAACGGTTAAACGGGCATGATTTTAAGATAGTAGGTACCTGAGTAGATTTCCCTTAAGCTTCCACGAAGTCAGTGTGCCAAATTCACATCATCCACAAAAGTATGTAATATGTAAAAACAACTTTTCAAATTAGTGAAGCATCTAATATACCAAAAAATCTTCGGGTTGAGGTGTGAGTTGCGAAGTGGAGTTTTGATATATTCGGATATTTCAACTAGATCAAATACTGGGCTGAAAAAAATGAGTACTGGCTAATTTTACACACAGATTATGTACAGAAAGATTATTTGCCGTATCAGTAGAACTTGGTGAAATTAGGCCCGGCGTGTCACAAGGCAGCACAATAAGTCCATCATTGTTTAATTTTTTACACATAGCTGAAACACGTATGAACAAACTGAACTCAACAATTCTAGTTGACGTTGATCGACCTACGTAGTTTAAACTGATGTTGTATTGGATCTTCTTGAGGTCATTACAGGTGAATAAAGAATATCACTATTGGGTTTCACCAAGCTTTCGGCGAATGTTCCGCCATCATCAGGGCCTAATTTATTTTTTAAAAAAAATTTACATGAACAAAGTTACATAACACATTTTATATAAATACACTTACCGCACTTAATTCGCCGCTTTATGTACCAAAGCGTATGGTAGTACGTTACTATGAAGTAACGTTTAAACGAGCATGATTTTAAGATAGTAGGTACCTAGTAGATTTCCCTTAAGCTTCCCACGAAGTCACTGTGCCAAACCCCGACAAACCAGCAATGTCAAGGAACAGCAACTCAAGGGAGGATAAAATGACGTCTACAACGCGAAGGCGATGGATTGTAGAGTGGAGGGACATAAATCCAAATTGGTGACTGAATAGTTTCTTACGATTAAAAGACAGGATATAGGCCTTTTAATAAGAGCTCTAGAAATGAAAAGCGAAAGGAGGCTGATAGGGTCGTGCAATAAAGAAAGATTGATAGATTTGTTTGATTTATGTAAAAACTTATATTGGAAAATTTTTAAATAGTAGGAAAATATATTGTTCGCAGGATGGAATTAAATATGTAAGTAAGGAAAACGATGGCTTTTCTTGGTAGGTAGTGAAGGATTTGACGCGTGATCAAATCAAATCCAGAACTCTTTTTTAAGGGGAGCTTACTTTTCTAACACTTTCGACTTTCCTTTGCGGTCGTAACATTTGCGGACTTAATTTGCGAAGACGTCCTTGAATTTAAAGCGGACAACTGTCGAGTTTGTTGAATTCAGTTTGTTCATACGTGTTTCAGATATGTGTAAAAAATTAAACAATGATGGACTTATTGTGCTGCCTTGTGACACGCCGGGCCTAATTTCACCAAGTTCTACTAATAAGGCAAATAATCTTTCTGTAAGGTACCTGTAAAATTAGCCCGTATTCATTTTTTTCAGCCCAGTATTTGATCTAGTTGAAATATCCGAATATATCAAAACTCCATTTCGCAGCTCACACCTCAACCGGTGAAGTCTAAAGACCGGATAAAACATTTACTTTTTCGAAGTTTTTTTGGTGTTTTAGATGCTTCACTAGTTTGAAAAATTGTCTTTACGTATTGTGTATACATAATTTTGTGGATGATGTGAATTTCCCAACAACCATTTAACCAAGTCAATATTCACGTCTTGGTTCTCGAATCGTTGCTTTTTTGGCCATGCGCTTTTGCCATTTTGGAATCTTATGACGTTAGCGATCACTTTGCGAAATCCGGACATTTCTGCAGATTCGTCAGAGGTGTAAGTCAGCCTTTGCTCCTTGTTTCACTCAGTCTCAATTCTTCGTTTTTGTGAACTCTTTCATCTCGAAATAAATACACAGCACTATCAACCGAGTTTTGTTCTGTCTAAGTGCGGCAATGTGCTTACCAGTTTTAGTGAGGGATCCTTATTCGTCGGTTTACATGTGTCTGTCACTTCTGAAGTCCAGTCGTTGTTTTTTGTAAATAAAACATCATATTCTTGCAACTTCATATTTTTTATTTATCATTATTTTTATTTATCACTAAAACAACGTAACCAAGCACTGATTTCTGGTTCCGGCTACTTTGGGATCTATTTTCATGGGACCTAGTTTCCTTTGCATAACACTGCAAAAATATGTTACGGAAAGAAATTTAAGTGATTTTGATTTTTTAAACAGAAAAGACGACACAAACAATTTGAACGGTACACAAAGTATAACAGCAAGGGTAATGCCGTCTACCAACGGAAAGAGACTTGGTGCATGCTGCAATAATTTTTTTTTATTTTTAAAAAAAATTCTTCAATAGAGAAAATATATATGATATGATATTTCCATTTTACCCCACTGTTTACTGTGACGGCTTCTTTAGCCAAAACTACCTTCCTTCTGCTTCCTTTTTAATTTATATTTTATTTTTTATAGAGTCCGTGGTGGTTCATTGTTCTCCTGAGCTTCTGGACCGTTCTGAGCGAGTCGGTACATAATAAATGAGATGCTTTGATTGTTTTATTATGCTAATTACAGCGAATAGTTCCAGCGTGAGCACGCTCGAAGCCAGAAGTGTCATTTTCCCACCTAATAAACAATAATTAAAAAAAGATCTGGATAGTTTGGTGTTGTAGAGCTGTTTTATCAAAAATATGGACATTCGTATTATCCTAAACTATTGAGTGTCATCATTTTTTTATTACTTATATTCCATCCATTTCGCGGCCATATCAAAAGGAGAACCAATACTTACAAAATCAGTGATGATAATCGTTAATTTCTTTGCTAAAAGTTACGCAGGGATTTTTTCCTGTTAAAGTACAAACCCGATCGGTATTGTAAAACATTCCACTCGTTGCTCGAATAGGATTTACCCAAAATCGGGACACTTTTTACCCGAGAACAATACAGAGTGGGACACAATCGGTTCGGAATGCAATGTGCGGACTATCTCCGGATTTACATTTTAGTGAGATCACTGGGGGGGAACAATAGGTGTGGGACGATCAGCTCGTGCAATCGCTTTTTAACTACGACCACGGTGTTTTTTTTTATCGTGTCGAACTGGTTTATCGGATGGAAAGGGTCGCCGGGTCGTACAGACGACAGTATTCCGACGACTGATGCCCCAAAACAGGCGCGGTGGTGCTTTAAAAAATACAATTTGTATTAATTAAATAAAATGCAATTTTGACCTGGAGCCAGTTTGTACACGAAATCATGTTTATTTTTCAGCCATTCAAAACTGATTTAAAAACAGTTATTTAACAATACATTTCGAAAATTTAGCTCTGATATCGAAAGATTTTCCCGAAAGAATTTTCAGTAGGCCGAAACCTAATCCCTGAATTTAATATACAGGGTGAATTGCTACTCGTGCTACAAACTTCTCCAGTAGATTCTTCACCCTAAAATGAACAAAAAAGTTCATATTGTCCATNGTTGAGAATCGGACCATGGACAATATGAACTTTTTTGTTCATTTTAGGGTGAAGAATCTACTGGAGAAGTTTGTAGCACGAGTAGCAATTCACCCTGTATACTGTTTTTGTTTCCTTGTTCGTATTTAATTAAATATTTAATCATATAGTTATAATTATCGTAAAAGACACTAATTCATCACCGAATATGGCGAAAATCCGAAACTCTTCGACAGGCCAAACCATCTAAGGATTGGCGGGCTTAATATCTTCAGAAACTGCCTTGTTGAATGTTCTTCATCCCCCAGGCCACAGGGAGAATTCTTTCAGTTGATTTTTGTTTTTTTAGAATTATTGTGTAACTTAGGTGCCGTCTTATGACACAGATCGCGGCACGGATCGTACAGTTGAGCCTATTGGCTCACAGATGGCGGCTTTTGTGCACTCCCATAGTCTCAGTGTGGTCAGTCCTATTAACCTGAACTACTAACGAAATGGAATAAACGAATTAAAAAAATGAGAAAAGATAAATTTTTGTCAAGCTAAGAAAGCCCAACCACAGTGCCAAAAAATATAAGAAGCAAGATTGTTTGGAGATCGTGAGATGCGGTCTGGTGTGCCGTAAGTTTTAGAAAAATGTTTTCTTCTTCGTGCCAAAGTTTCGATCTTTATTGAAATCATCTTCAGAGCTCAAAGTGTTTGATAAAGATAAAGAAAATGTTTTTCTAAACCTACGGCATCTCACCATCTCCAAAAAATCGTCAACTAACGATCGCTAAACACCACACATATGAAGGTTGAAGAATGAAATTGTATCGCAACGTAAGCCGATTTACCAACAATCAATAAATAAATTCGTGCCCACTTTTTGACGAAGATTTCAACTGAATGTAGATGAATACAATATTGGAATGAATCTCCACCAATGAAAATGGTGAGAAAAGCCAAAAATTGACAGACCAAACCAGCGAGAATAAACGGACCGAAACCAAAGTAAAAACGCCTGCTACTAAATATATATCTTTGATGGATTCACGCCTCGTGAGTACAATTAAAACAGGACCATACAGGGTGTTAACCTTTTGTTCCTCCCTATTTTTTTATTGGCGCGTTTTTGAGAAAAACCTTATTTATTTTACCTCGTCAATTAAAGCTGTGGTAATTCACCTTAACTATTTCAGACCGAAAGGTACTCATCAGTGTAATTTTCTGAAAGATTTTTTGACACTGAGTTCATCGGAGCAAAAGGTTTTTAATATGGAGCGACCGATCGCTCTTTTAGCGCTTATTTTTCGGCGAAACGAAATCTTTTCAACTTCCTAAAATAATCGATTTAATTATTTATAATTTTAATTCATTCATGGTTTTATAATTTTTAAACCCCTATACACCAGGTACATTAAAATGCAGTTGCTATCCAGAAAAAGCATTCTCGAATGGGACAATAAATTATCTTATACCACAAATTATCGAAACAAATATTTAGTTTAAAAAATCACTATTTTTACGGTAAATTAGGATGAGATCTTCATGGTAATCCGATAGAGTGAGTGAACAGGCGATGACGGACAAGAACAAGGAAATTAATATGAGACATAAAGCTTCGTCCTGTAACACTCCTTCAAGTCCGAAATTCCTTGGGAGTACAAGAACATAACAGCACTAACGAACAAAACCAATTTGCAATAATGATCGGCTAATATCAAAATTTCCTAACCATCCTTAATTCAACAATATACGAATAATTTTGTTTCACTCCATGTTGCCATCCTCTATGTAATTTTGTAACTCAGTCCTCCCAGAACTTCTCACGCTTTTAAGCGATAACTGGTCGATGTGTTTTCTGCAGTCCTCAAATAAAATAAGGTTTTCCCTCTTATAGAGCTTTGCAGAACCCGGAATAAGTGAAAACCTGAATGTAAAATGTCAGGTGAATATGTCGGGTGGTGATTCCAGCTTCAAAAATTTCTTGCTGATCTGCAAAGTTGCGTCGATCAAGGGTTAACTTTTGCCAGCTGATTTCTCACTTTTAATCGATCCACTTGTGTTCAGTATACACTCGAGTTAATTGGTTGGTTGTGTGGATGAAGCTCATTATGAAATATAACTTCCCGCCAAAAGCACCTTCTTTTGGATTTGGATCCGGCTTTAGAATTGTTAACGGTGTGTCGCTGCGTTTTTTCTAGGAGTCAAAACATCGTTCAAAATTTCCGGCTTTTTAACCGCAGTTATCAATATTTTCAAAAATAGGTTATCTTAAAAATGAAGCAGATGGAGATCCGATCCAATAAATTCTTCTCTGTCAACATCTAATGGACCCATGTATCTCTGGCAAACTTCAATTGCTCTCAGATTCGTTTAAAATCAAGTATGAAATATTTTATGTGTCTCTGTGATGTTTTCTGTCGTTGAGTGTGGGTTCTTTGTGACAGAAGCAAAAAATTTTATCATCATCAATGGTTGAAAAGCGACCAGATTGCTTTGCGTCTTTCAAATCAAAATTTTTAAGTCTGTCCCAGCAACCTCATAGTATTATTTTCTCCTAAAGCGTCGCACGTCTGAAATTTTCTTTTGGCAGTACTAAGAAAATATTAAGAATGAAAATCGAAGTCTATTTGCCTCAATTACAAATTTGTTAATTAGAAAAAAATGCAAAAATTCGAGATCCCAAGTGAAACTGAGGAATAAACATGAAGTAATGACCAAATTTTGTTGACTCGTTCATAAACGCTGATTATTTTTAGTTTATTAATTGCGACGGTTTACTGTTGAACGGGTTTAATGAACGCCGTACGACGGATGACAAGACGCAGGTCGCCGTGGCCGGAGGACGTCCGGACGAAAAGGAAGTCGGTGAGACGTGGACGGGGTAAGTGGCCGTCGAGTACTTCCGCCAAACTTCCTAAAGCCCGGCTACCACGTGGTCCTGAGTCACATATTAAGCTTTCGTCTCCCGTCGCCGAGAAGTTCCTGTTCGATGGACCGTCACGTCCTCCGCTGAACAACTCCTTTCTTATCCTTTAATGGGTTCGAACCGGAATCCGTGGGCACGGGATTAATTATATCCTTTGAAACGGTTTGTGGACTTCTACTAATTGAAATCTTCTGGACCTACTACGGTTCCATCGTCTTTAAACAAATTTACAACTTAAAATACACCTCTTTACATTATAAATTGCATCATTTCTCAAAGGACGTTGAATTGTGGTATGGACAAAACGTAGAAAAACTGCAAGGATCAAGGCGTCTGACCGAGGTCAAACGAGAGCAGCCTCAGAAGTGCCTCACAATGATCAACTGCAATAATAAACAATGAAAATAAATTCCGGAAGAATTTCTTGCATTCAATTATGTAATCCAAAGATAAACTGAATCATTGATTGGTGTGATAACAGTTCTGTAAAGGTTAGGATTAAATACAATACTGTATACGTTCTGTTACTGAGATTTGACGTCAGCGCGGTGATTAAATAATTTCTTGGTCTTTTATTATCGTCCAGTACGCCTATCCTAGCTGTTTTTGGCACGCGATCAGTATTTCCACTCCAGGACGGAGTACACTTGTTCTCTGTATGCCCCTGCATGCTACTGCGAGTGTCGAAAGCGTCCCAGCATGCGAGAATGCTATGATAACTGCTCACTAAGTTCCATTAATGGTACACAACGGCCGGTGGATTGACGTATCGGAACTTATATAACCTCTCCCGTTTCTGTAAGTCGCAACCATTCTTGTCGTATCTATTGTTAAGGCCCCTATATCGGCCAAATTAAAGGAAGCAACGCACCTGTGGATCTTTGACTGGGAACCGTAAAAGACATTCAAGCCAAAAATGGCGATGGCTTCTTCCCTAAATGCAAAAATGAAGGTAAGGAAATACCGGAGGTAAACTGACTGGGATGTGTTATATCGATATATCCCTCCTCTTAGTTTTACCATGTCTAACCGTAACAATGTTCTTGCTAGTGTTGGTGACGGTTCTTAATCCTCAGTTTTTCTGCGCAATCTGTACCCAAAATTCCTTTATGTCTTGGCAAGAAATCGTCAGGTTATGTTTTCCCAGGAGATTGGATGCATTCACTGGCTATTTTGTGTGGAAAGACGGTTTGGTTGTAAAATCCTAACGCATCTGTTGTGTGTGGGGTCATTGGATCCTTCGCTCCTCATTGACTCTTTACTCCCCCCCTAACTCCTTGTACACTTGTCAGGGGTCTCTATAACATCTATATGGATTCAAGATTCACCTATAATGGATTCAAACCGTTTAATGCTCATCTGCGCCAATTACTTCGTCCCCCTGAAACTAGACTCAATCCACCTGCAATTGTTCAAAACCAAGGCAAGCCAGTTTGCGTTAAATGTAGGATGGGAGTGATACTGACCTAACCATCCCTAACCAAACTCCAGGCTTTATAGGTCAGAGTGAGGCCTTCCCTGGCTGACCTGAAAGACGAAGTCAGCAGGTATGATCGGAATATGAGAAAGCAGAAGTGAATACTCTTGAGCCTTGTTTTGCGCCACATCAAGGAAACCCGAGTATAGTACTTTCACCTCAAGAGAAGATGAGATAGTGACTTCAACACGGTTGCCAAACTAAAGGGTAATGTTTCATATTGTAGGATGGGGAGGATATTTTTAGAAGGAGCTTCTTGAGGATTTTTCCTACGATAGAGGTGTTCAAGGGAAATTGTGTATTTTATTGGAGAGCATTATCAGAGTTTTCACGATCTTTGTGTTAACTCTGTTAGGTCGTGTTGGATCGAGAAAAATGATGACGTGGACTTGTAAGAATCGGCTAGTTAACATTGCTCGATCTAACAGGTCAGGGCCACCGTTAGGCGATAAGTCGAAAATATAGTCACTTTGTATCCGTTAGGGCATAGGTAACCAACATGGCAGCCATGAATTTAACAGCTGTTTTTTGTTTAGACGTATTTTTATTCTTAAATACGCATTAATTAAATCTGACCAATACATTTCTTTTGTTAATTTTTGACCTATCCTTATCCTCTCATTCATAATAGGTACATCGAATATCCTATAAAGTTGTAAGCTGCTAGATGTTAGGATACAAGTCAGGTATTTTCGGCACGAATCGAAGCGAGTCATTTGTTAGTACTTTTCGAGTGCATAGATAGCATTTTGAATGAAAGAGTTGATTAATTTTCCTTTTTTATTAACTTCTGGCATCTTCCAATTTAACACATAACAAAACCAAAACAAACAACAACAAGCCTTCAAGGACTGTTATAGCTTTATTTTTAGTTCTACCAATCGCCACGCAGAAAAATCAACGTTTAACATGCTAAGAAAAGAAGGGGGCGTTTACAATCTTACTGGGCATTTCTCTATTCGAGTTAACACGAGTTAACATCTTACAAACATTGTAAATACTCCTAATATCTTCTTATGCTTTCTCGCAGGTTATATGTCAAAATTTCTACTACGGAAAAAACTGGAATTAAGTCATTCGTTACCACCTCTCGAACCAGTGAATTATTTAAAGTTTATTTCATCCTGATCGTACTTCAAAAATTATCAATGTATCACGCAATGGTCCATTTTCCAACGTGTTAGGGAAATTGTGAAACAGCCAACTTTTACATTGTAATTCGGACGAAATTCAAAGTAGAATAGTATTCTGCGGAAAGGGAGTGCGTCCTCTTAGGAACAACGGACCGTAGTAAGGCTATTTGTCAGAAGCGCAGCTGACAAGTGCATGATTGAACTGAGCGAAGTAAATTGCGGTCTGGGCAGGAAGGCGGAACGTCTCTCTGAGTGATGCTTCTTGCTGAGTGATACGGTGCCGCCCCTGGAATCACAATGCCTCCCTCTGCTGAGCACGTGCCCTGACACGTGACCCCTTGCCCATTATGCAAAAGCGACGACACGTTTTTCACAACGAAAAGTTACACCCTGACTAATTAACGGCCCCCCTCCGGCGGACGTCCACCGACTCTCCTCTCAAAACAGATCGATAGACGTTCTGTGTATTGATGATAACATTGAAACTTTTCAACGTGAAGTTCCGAATTGAAACCGTCGTTCTTGCACGAGAACCGATTTGAGAAATACTTAAACGTCGGAATGTTAATAGCAGGTAGTTTTATCAAAGAAGAAAAGAATCAACGCGCTATTAAATTGTAATTGCTACTGCTTACTGATTTTCTTCAGTTTGTGGATGTGGTTTTGAAATTTATAAAACGTTTCCTCCAAATGAGAAAAGCACGCTAGAAAATTAATAATTTTCGATCCTTTGACTTGACGTTCTGAATAGTCGTTATGCCTGATTTCTTCGGCGAGTTTACACATTTTCTACATGTCAAAGCTCGAATTATTCACTTTCATGGATGTAATATGTTAAAGATAAAACACAATCAAAGAACGCGTTCAATACAACAATTTTTCAAAATACGGCCCGGAGGACCAAAATTTGGTGGGCGGTATGTTCAGTAAGAGAATGTTTAAGTTAATTTGTTGAGGTGGCGGGAATTGCTGCTAATCTATCCTTCTGTCTTTCTCTCACTCTCTCTATCTCTCCCTCACTCTCTTTCTTTCTCTCTCCCTCTCTATCTATTTCTATCTAACTGTCTATCCATCTATCTATTTATCTATCTACTGTCCCCATCTCTTTCTTTCTCTGTTTTTCCGTCTTTCTCTGTTTTTCTTTGTTTTCTCTCTCTCTCTCTCTCTCTCTCTCTCTCTCAGTCTATATCTATCTATCTATCCACCTATGTATCTGTCTAGTTACCTATGTGTTAATGTATCTATTTAAGTCGCTGACTCGCCGAGTTGGAACTTCGCTCCCGACGCTTCGACATCGCACGCGTCATCGTCTCGTTGTCTGGTTTCTATCGCAGTTATTCTCGTTTGTCGCTCCAGCCAATTCTCTGATTATCGTTAAGAGCTCCGCTTTAGTGTTGTTCCTCCTTTCCAACTGTACAACTCTGACACGTGTCGGCGTCAACGCTCTAAAAGCTCTTAAAGTAAATTCTGGGACACAGTCAGAGGCTACGAGATAGCTTCTAGAATAATTCTAGAAAATATTTGGTAATTGGACATTCTCGAATCAATCAAATCATTGGTTCATATCTTCAATTGTATTTTTAGTTTTTGTACAAATAGATAGTAAATGGACCTTGTATTATGCTGAAATCAATGCTGTTGAGAAAAAGAGCATTAAAATTTGCCTATCGTCCATTTGCTCATTTAATAAACGAAATCATTGTAACAGCTACAGTGAAATCGATAAAATCGTTTGTGGATCTCACCAAGCTATTTCTTCCTGATCGAAGTGTCTAATAGCTGACATTTGCGACTATTCGGATAAGAGATATAGTTAGCCATTAGAGATAAGGGGTAACGGAAAACAAGCTCTGGATCCTCGAGGATCCAATAAAACGGGGGAGAGGACCACGATTCAATGTATTGTTCGATATCGGCCTTCAGGATCTCATCGAGGTGTTAACCGTAGCGCCTTCAGCCCCGATTCCCATTAATACAACTCTGACCAAACAGCACAAAAACCTCTTTAACCCGATATCGATCGTTTTTATATTTTGTACCTCACAAATCGACTATTTAGCATAAAAAGAAACTTAACCCTTTGTGACCTAATGTCTTAGAGCAAGACGAACATTATAAATTTGGTTAAAAATTTATGGAAATATCGTGAAATTAATGATTAAAAGTTTTGATAGGCGCCAAATAATTCAGCGTTACCAATACACTGGCAGGAACAACACTGGGCCCACCCTAAACTCATACGATTTCCTGCTAACTTTAAACAAAATTGTTAAAATTGGCAATGCTTTGAAGCAAATTTGTGCAAGAAAGGGTCCAATTATAAACTGGACATGAACAAATTTAAGTTCGGCAAATCGATACAAGATACAGTGATGAAGTGAAGAGCCATGTTGGAGATCTTACATTGGCATCGAACACCAGTTTTGCCAATGCCAAATGAAATGAAACCCCTGTGCCCGCTCAACTCATCGGATTAGCTAAGCTTTAGAAAATTTGCTAAATTTGGCGTTGCCCTGAGGCAAAAAAGGGTTAACTATAGTGTACCATAGAGTTTAAATAAAAAGGTTTGACAATTTTTTTAAAGTTAACTCAGGATTTACACGACTAAAGCTCACACAAATTTTCAATTTTTACTTGTACTTTACATAACAAATATTTAATAATGGAGTATTCATGATGTTTGTAAGATGTTAACTCGAATAGAGAAATGTCCAGTAAGTCTTCTTTTCTTAGCATGTTAAATAATAATTTTTCCGCAATGCTGCTCGTGGCGATTGGTACAACCAAAAATAAAGCTCTAACAGTCCTTGAAGGCTTGTTGCTGTTCTTTGTTATGGTTTTATTTTGTGTTCGATTATAAGCTGCCAGAAGTTAGTAAAAAAAAGCAAATTAATCAACTCTTTCATTCAAAATGCTATCTATGCACTCAAAAAGTACTAACAAATGACATGCTTCAATTCGAGCCGACATCTTAACTTGTATCCTAACGTCTAACAGCCTACACCTTGATAGAATAGTTGGATGTATCCACTATGAATGAGTGTAGAAGGACAGGTCAGAAATTACCAAAAGAAATGTATTGGTCTGATTTAATTAATGCGTATTTAATAATGAAAATACGTGTAAACAAAAAAACAGCTATTAAATTCATGCCTGCCATGTTGATTACTTACGCACTAACGGCTAGCGATGCGTCTACATTTTCGACTTAACATCTAACATTGGCCCTGGCCTGTTAGATCGAGCAATGTTAACAAGCAAATTCTTAAAAGTCGACGTCATCATTTTTCTTGATCTTACAGGACTTAACAGAGTTAACAGGGTAACACAAAGATCGTGGATACCCCTAATATCTAATTTTACGAAAACGTAAGCACTTTCTTTACACTAATGTTTTTAAAATACAGCAAACAAAAACCTGTAGAATTGTAATTTGGTAGTTTCAGATCATCCTGGACTAGCCATCGCCATTTTAGTTTAGTTGTCATAACAAACTCCCTTTAAACGAAATTAATTTCACTAAAAAAACTAAAAACTAAAAATCTGCAAGAAACTACTTACATAAACGTGGTTCCTCGTTATTTTTGTTTGTCGTTCGGCATCATCATCCCTTCTGGTCAGTTAGTATCTTTTTGCCCATCTCACAAGTGTATATCAGCCTAGCAAGGATTAACTGCCTTTCGAAAAAATTAACTCAACGTAGAAACAGTTTGTTATTAGTTACGAACAATTAGTAGTTAGCAAAATTCACTGATGCCTATCCCGTTAATCCTAGTCCACCCATCATCACGTTGTAGGCGTCATAAAAATGGTGTTAGCTTTGACACAACGTTACCGATTCGCTAGATATTTTGCTAGGGTATACAATATTTTAATGTACACCTAATGGCATAAACATTGTCTTCGTAAATAAATGATAACTTGGTTAAAATAAAATAAAAGGTTGGAGAAGTTTTTCTTACTTATGTTGAAGTAAACTGTAAATTGTCCTATCCTGAAAAAAAAGATTACGCTTTACAACGGTTGTAATAACTAATTAAGGTTTTCAGTTGAGATAAAAAAGTCAATGGCACGAGCGGGATTCGAACCCACGATCTTAGGCTTGATACGCCGCTGCTCTAATTGAATATTGGCAAAAAGGAAGGAAAATTCAAAAGGTGGGGTTGAAGTTGTTGTCCGAGTGGATCGAGGTCATGATAGCTCAAGTGGTGGAGCAGCGGCGTATTAAGCCGAAGATCGTGGGTTCGAATCCCCTCGTGCCATTGACTTTTTTATCTCAACTGAAAACCTTAATTAATTGTAAGATATTATTAATTGGTCAAGCGGACCACGAAATTACTGAATTGATTGTAATAACATTATATATTTTAAAAAATCAAGGTGGTTACGAATTTTTAAATTGGACACCGCACATCGTCGAGAAAAAATTTCCTGTGGCGAATTAAACTTAAATTAAACTTAAGTTTATTGCTAAAAAAATTCACATTTAAGGTCTTAGGAAAAGACAAGTTTAGTTAAATCGATTTGAAAAAGCTTACTTTGCCTATACCATTTTTTAATTGTTGACACGTTTTATGTACCTTATCTCCTTACATGATTTCTGTCATTTCCTAGATAAAAATAAATTGACTTGGAAAAAAAGGACCTTCGGTGAGGTCACAACAGAACGACAATTCTTTAAGTTTTTGCCGAGCTTTCGAGGATTATATCGTCATCAGGGCCTATTTATTTTAGGAAAATATCTCAGTTAGAACACATTATATCATTTATAAAAACAAAATTAAAAAACCATTATTTTTCTTACTTTAACTCGATGAGTGTTGAAATATATCTTGAGAACGAGAAACTGCATTTATAATAAGGTTATTTAAAATTAGGTGAGGCTCAGAATCTAAACATTAACAGTAAGGGATTAATTAAAAACAACATAATATAAAAATGTAAAAAACATAACGTGGTCGTATAGGTTACTTTGGTTAAAATATATATATAAGAACATGCCGCTTTTTTAAATTACTTTTTTTTCGTTGTTTTTCCTTAGATACATACTAATATCACAGTTAAGATTAATTAAGCTTTTTTTAAATTGTACTATATATAGATAAATAAAAGCGCTAAGTTCTGCCACAAGGTAATAAATTGATTGATATAATAATTTTCAAGTACAACAACAAAAAGGGAGAAAACCACGTTTAAAAAAATATTTACATTTACTTTCAGTGCGAAGTAGTGTTGCCACTGGGCAACTTCTCCTACATGAGACACAAATGATAAATTCAACATATATGAAGACATTAGGGGTTTTCACGATCTTAGGTTTTAACCTTGTTAACTCTGTTAGATCGTGTTAGATCGAGAAAATTGATGACGTAGATTTGTAAGAATTGGCTAGTTAACGCTGCTCGATCTAACAGGCCAGGGTCGATGTTAGATGTCATGTCGAAAATGTAGTCACATTGCTATCCTTCAGGGCGTAGGTAACCAACATGGCAGCCATGAATTTTACAGCTGTTTTTTGTTTACACTTATTTTTATTCTTAAATACGCATTAATTAAATCTGACCAATACATTTATTTTGTTAATTTTTAACTTGTCCTTATCCTCTCATTCATAATAGGTACATCCAATATCCTATAAAGTTGTAGGCTGCTGGATGTTAGGCTACAAGTTAGGTATGTCGTCACGAATTGAAGCGTGTCATTTGTAAGTACTTTTCGGGTGCATAGATGCATTTTAATGGAAGAGTTGATTAATTTTCCTTTTTTATTAACTTCTAGCATCTTACAGTTTAACACAAAAGAAAACCAAAACAAACAACAACCCTTCAAGGACTGTTATAGCTATATTTTTGGTTCTACGAATCGCCAGGCGCAGCATTGCGGAAAAATTAACATTTAACGTGCTAAGAAATGAAGGGGGTGTTCACGATCTTATTGGACATTTCTCTATTCGAGTTAACATCTTGAAACATACAAACATCGTGAATACTCCTATTTACTTAATCCAATATTTGTAGTTGAAAATAGCCAATAAATATTTTAAAAAATTATATAATCTATTTGTCTACTCTTAGGGACTAGTGACAAGAGAGCTTAGTCAAATATTGTTTGCCCTATTTCATGAAAAAAAGTTTTAATCCATAGTACCTTCTTTGGTTGCTTTGTTATATTGGTTGTTTAGTCTCATTTTGTTTTTCTGCATATATTTTAATTTCTTCCGCCTATGCCTCAGCTATTGTTTGTACTTCTTATCGCTTTGTATTTTTCGTCTGGTATCAATTGATTTTGTGTCTGTGAAATTGGTTAAACCGCTAGTAAAATCTAATAGTAGATAATACACTAATTGACCTTGTGCGGACTGTTTGATTTTTTTAAAGAAATAGTGAGTAATAAAATACAAGTCTTCTGTAGAAAAATACAAAAATCCCTACATCGAGGGGGAACCGGAACGAGATCTTATTAAAGCTTTTGTTGTCAGGATACGGATGACGTGCCCCCGGTGACAATTGGGATCCGGCAAATCCAGTGGAAGTGTCAATAAGTGTCGGTCATGTGCGAGTTTCCAATAAACCTGGCTTAAGAAAGGGACTTCGCACCCTTATCTCCTCTTTATTAGAATTGTCTCTGGGTAAACATTTGTCCACCTACACCCGCTTATTTACATGTGTCCATTCTTCATAATTAGCCCGCTAGGACTGGGACAGTTTGTGGAGAGTAATCGCCCTGAAAAGTGGCCCTTTGGGGGTTTGATAAATGAAAATAATTAACCCCAGTCACGATTGCAATGTTTAATTAATGTTTGGCCAATATTCAAGGTAATGATGAAACTGATTACAGATTATCCGTCATTAAACACTAAAAAAGATCGAATTTACTACCATTCAATACTGCTAATTTCAATAAATTTATAACTATTTTATGTCAATCACTACTATTTTACTTTTTCTGTATACACACTACTATTGTGTTTTATTTACAGTATATTACAGCTACATTCAATTGGGTAACAAGTAGCAGAGTGTTATAAATCAAAATAAATAAACAAGATTTATTTTATAAGATAAAATAAATAAACAAGATTTATTTTATAAGATAAAATAAATAAACAAGATTTATTTTATAAGAGAAAATAAATAAACAAGACAAACAACAACAACACCAACAACTCTGCCTCCCAATATTACTACCTGTTCTACTTCACATCTATAACTACTCACTTCAAAACTCTGTTTTTCCGAAAGTCTGGCAAAAAGTTCTTGTCCACCCTGTCAATAAAACCGCCAACCCATCCTACCCTACAGACTACCGTCCCATTTCCATCCTCTCAAACCTGTCCAAGCCCCTAGAAAGATTAGTCCAAGCACAAGTCTCCAGGCACCTTGAACAAGTGCTTCCGCCAAGTTATTTCACCCAATCAGCACTAACAAAAATTACCAGTGACCTCCACTTAGCAATGGACCAACGGAATGTTACTATACTTGTCCTTCTTGATTTTTCTAAAGCCTTCGATTCTGTCCCTCACTCTTCTCTCCTCTAAACTCGAATCTTTTTCCTTCTCCGCCACGACCATCCGTTGGTTCCACTCCTACCTTACCAATCGCCACCAAGCTGTCTCCCTTCCCAATGGCCTTACCTCCTTCTTCCTCCCTCTAAAATCTGGGGTGCCCCAAGGCTCTAGCATCTCTCCTATCCTTTCTTCCATTTATATGGATCTGCCCCACTCCATTCAGTCCTGTAACTATCACCCATATGCCGATGACTCCAAAATGTACGTATCCTTCTGATCTTCACTCGGCCATTCTCCAGATCCAAAAAGACCTAAACTCCATCAACGAATGGGCCCATAAAAATTCCCTAGTCCTCTATCCGTCCAAATCCACCGCCATAATTATCGAGTCCGGGCAACTCCTCAATTCCCTACCAGCATCCCACCTCTCATGCTAAATAACCATCCCATTCCCTTCTGCTCTTCGGTTAAAAACCTAGGAGTAGTCTTTGACCAAAACCTTTCCTGGCATTCTCACATTTCCCAAATTTCCCGCCATTGCATTGCCTCCCTCAGCTTGTTTCGTCCGACCTTGCTCCACCGGCAAACTCCTTGCATCTTCCCTTATACTTCCCTTCTTCGATTATAGCTGTTTGGCATACGGTGGTCTCTCGGAGGGGGGGGGGACGTGCGATTGAAGCGTATTATGAATTTTTGCGTAAGATTTGTGTACGACACCCCTCGGGGATCCCAACTTTCCTGGCTATTTCCCTCCTTCCGTGCACAGTATTTCCTAGGTTGCTTTCTTTTCCAGTCCATCCACACTCGTCGTCCTCCTTATATCATCCAATCCCTCCAATTCAACTCCTCACATCTCACTCGTAACACCCGCTCATCCCCAATCGACTTTATCCTTCCGCAACATACAACCCATTTTCAAATGTCATGTAATCAGGATTCGATTCTTGGAGACAAATGAAATGGCTTGAAAAATGGCAAAAAGGAGGGAAAAGTCGAAATGTGGGTTAAGATGGGAAATTGGTGTCCGAGTGGATCGAAGTCTCTAGCTCAAGTGGTAGAGCAGCGGCGTATTTAGCCGAAGGTTGTGAGTTCGAATCCCTTTAGTGACACTGGTTTTTTTTATTTTCAACCAATACCTTACATAAACATTAATTAATCGAAAGAAGTAATTTGGTCAATCGGACCACGAAATCTAATGGACTCATAATTATCCTTACCCGAAATTACTATGATGATGATGATGATGAATATGGAAGGGTTTTTTTGGTCCCAAGCACTTCAGCCTTCTTACATTGACTTTTGTATTCTCAACCAATACCTTACATAAAGATTAATTAATTGAAAGATAATTATGAATGTTAAAACTTCTTAGAGAACCATTCGAAAACTTTTTTTTCCTTGGCTTTGCATCAATGCATCGGCCATGCGTTTTCCTTCGGCGTCGCCGTAGTCTATAGAATTTACTATCTTTCTTTCACTACATGTTGTTGTCTTTTATGTTTTGATGTCATTCTTTTTTATAAAGGTCATTAAACTGTCAAATACTAGAAATTTTTAGTGTCGCTCAATATAGTAGCTATATTTGTTGGGAACTCCATGCTTTCTTAAATTCCCATATAATTCCTCTCTACCTTTGTTTCTGCTGGGGCATGTTAATATGACATGTTCCGGGTCGGCATATGTTTCTCCGTCACAGTCGCAATTTGCGTTTTCTATGAGGGATATTTTTGCTAGATGGTGCGGAAGTTGGTTGTGGTTAAGTCAAGTCTGATAATGGTAGTGAAAAAGTTCCTTGGTCTAGTAAGTCTGTGGAACCATGGCTTATAAGGAATGGCGGGTTGGATTCTTGCATAGTATTTCCCTTTAATTCGTTTGGATTCGACGTATTCTTTTTGCCAATTCTGTTTGGCCATTTTATTGATATGTGCTTTGATATCGCATGTTATCAATTTGAATGGGCTCCCATTTTTTGCAGCATCTTTTGCCAATAGGTCTACTTCCTTGTTGTATTTATTTATATCGTGTGCTTTGACCCATATGAAGTGAACTTCTACTTCGCTTTTCCTCAGTTCGGCAAGTACCCCTAGTATTTCCCCTATCAGTGGGTTTTCGTCAGTTTTAGCCTGTTCTAAAACCGTTAGTACGCTATGACTGTCTGATACGATGGCTGCGTCGTGTGTTAGATTTTCTGCGGCTAGATACTTAAGAGCTTGTAGTATGGCAATGCTCTTTGCCGAATGGTGGTTATTTCCGGAAGCTTCCATTTATGGGATACTGTGCCTTCTGTTGTCATTATTGCTGCGCCCGTTCCTTTGTCTGACTTTGACCCATCTGTGTCTAACATTGCTGCAGTTGCCTGTCTCGTAGCAGCATTTAATCGCGTCTAGCTTTCCTGTTAGGTGATTTGGGTTTAATATCACACTCGGCCTAGTCACAGGTGTCCAATGTGGATATTGCCTAGGTCCTAATGTCGATTTTCCCAATACTAACCGCTTCAATTTCATGTGTCTAGAAGGAGGTGTAACTTTTGGTGGGTTGTGGATCTTAATCCTGTTAGTCTTGTAGGAGCTAGTTTGTCAAGGCTTCTCATTACTGGGTGGTCGATGTAGTTAATTCGCTTAGCCAAGAATTTGCCGGCCAACATTTGTCTTCTGACACTGAGCGGAGATATCATGGCTTCGACTTGTAGAGAGCTGGTGGGTGTTGATTTCATTGACCCGAGGCAGCTTCTCAGGGCTCTGTACCTTGTCGATTCGTCTTAAATGAGTTTTCCCTGCGTTTGCGTAAAAGATGCTCCCGTAGTCTATTCTTGACTGGACCAGCGACTTATAAATGAGCGTACATACATGAGTGTAAAACGAAATGAAATTTTCGGACGGTGCCTAGTTTAACAACAGTGAGTCGGTTATGCAACAACCTTTGTTTACAAAACGGATTGTACTGTTTATTCTGAAACTCGACAACGGGGTTCGAACCGATGAGATGATAGTGTACCCAACAGGACATGCCGCAGTGAGTCACGGTTTATTATTCCGCGTGGTGGCGGCATGCGCTTAGGACTAACAATAACACTGTTCGACTTCGTTTGAGGCCAATAAGGCGAATCGAACTGCGGAAGTGGTGTTAAATGTAAATATTATTCACTGGTCGGGATCACTTCCGATGGCGAATCTCGACCGTCACCGTTATCCGGCCTGTTAACAGTTCCCTGGGTGCTGTCATCACTGAGAACATATTCCCGATCAGGATAATTTTTATAAAATGTATCCGTCGTTAATTCCTTTCACTTGTTAAAGAGAAATATGCACACTTCCAAGTTGGTTATTTAATGGAAATCGTACCGATTTGAGTCTAGACATTACAATATTTCCTTCGCTTCTTGTTTCTACCTAGACTTTTTTTAAGCAATATCAATATATATCAAGCTGTCTATAACTATATAAATAATCAATAGCCTTGAGATTTTATTATTATTATTATTAATAAAGGCAAGAGACTAAGGGTCATTACCTGTCTTGTACAGAAATATGTTTAGGGTGGCGATGAACAGAAACCGCCAGCCAGCAGCCTTGAAATTAAGTAAGAACCGATTATAAAGTGAAAGGTGAAACGTCGAGTTTAAATTACAACCTCCAAGTCACAATCATGTTTATATGTATAAGAAGAAAATCCGAAGACACTGCACTTCATGGCTTTATCTAAAAGCATTGAGATGAAATATCTAGGAATATCAAAATATAAAAGCTTACCTGGAACAGGCACATAGAAAACATCAAAACACAATAGCAAGTTTGTAGAGGTATATACTCAAAAGTGGCCTACTGGCTATGCCCTGCAAAGTCAGACCTTGTAGGTTAGCAAACAATTCAAGGAAAAGTTGACAAAATTCAATAACGAAAATTACAACATGTCAAGCCTTAGCATCACAGGGGCAATGTAAACTTGCCCAACTTTTGAAATGGACGATGCACCAAGTTTGCCCCAGTTTTGCCACACAAGCACAGCAGAAGGCAGGCTTTTTCGACAAAATGAAATAAACTCTAAGAGAAAATCACCACCCTAATCATAAAGTCCTAGAAAATAAATAAAATGGCTAAATAACAATAGAAACAAAAGATGTTTGAAGAATAAAAACCCGATATTAGGAGTATTCACGATAAGAGATTGAGTATTTTATAAGAAATTGTTTTGAGTACGAAGGAGGGATAGAGCTCTGCATCGTCTTATGACAAGAGAAGGACCTGATAATGTCACCAAACTGCTAACATACGACTTCTTTGGTGAATATTTGATTTTAGAGATATTCACGGTTTTTGTGTTAACCCTGTTAAATGTGTTAAGGTCCTGTTAGGTGTAAGAATCGGCAAGTTAACATTGTTCGAACTGACAAGTCAGGGCCTTCAAGGACCGTTATAGCTTTATTTTTGGTTCTACCAATCGCCACGCACAGCATTGCGGAAAAATTAACGTTTAACGTGCTAAGAAAAGACGGGGGCGTTCACGATCTTATTGGACATTTCTCTATTATATTTAACACGAGTTAACATCTTGAATACATACAAACATCGTGAATAGTTGAAAATGGCCAATAAATGTAATAAAAAAATTTATATAATCTATTTTTCTACTCTTAGGGACTAGGTGAGAATTCAGTTCCCTGACGGTCTCGGCAAAATCGGTTCGTCAGAGAATATCTCAGTCTAAGATAGTACGTATGAGGAAGGATGTTCTTCCTTTCCAAAGCACGTGCCAGACTCGATCGAAGGCCTGTTCTAAATCATAAAAGACACCCAAGCAATGTTGTTTTTGTTCGAGGAAAGAGGCTATATTAGGGGTATTAACGATCTTTGTGTTAACCCTGTTAACTCTGTTAGGTCCTGTTAAATCGAGAAAAGTGATGACGTAGACTTGTAAGAATCGGCTAGTTAACATTGTTCGATCTAACAGGCCAGGGTCAATGTTAGATGTTAGGTCGAAAATGTAGTCACGTTGCAATCCGTTAGCCATGAATTTAACAGCTGTTTTTGGTTTACACGTATTTTTATTCTTAAATACGCATTAAGACCAATACATTTCTTTTGTTAATTTCTGACCTGTCTTTATAGTCTCATTCATAGCAGATACATAAAGTTGTAGGCTGTTAGTCGTTAGGATAAAAATTAAATATGTAGGAACTAATTGAAGCGTGTCATTTGTTAATACTTTTCGAGTGCATAGATAGCATTTTGAATGAATAATTTTCCTTTTTTATTAACTTCTGGCGTCTTATAATTTAACATAAAACAAACAACAAAAGCCTTCAAGGATTGTTATAGTTTTATTTTTGGTTCTACCAGTCGTCACAAGTAGCATTGCCGTTAGGACGAAAAATAATAAACATGGTGGCCATGAATTTAACAGCTGTTTTTTGTTGTCATGTATTTTATTTTTAAATAGGTATAATTAAATCAGATCAATCCATTTCTCTTGTTAATTTCTGACCTAACTTTTCATTCATATACATCCACATACATCCACCTATCCTATAAAGTAGTTAGGGTGTTAGCCGTTAGGATACAGGTTAGTAAAACCAAAACAAACAACAACAACAACAAGCCTTCAAGGACTGTTATAGCTTTATTTTTGGTTCGCCACGCGCAGCATTGCGGAAAAATTAATGTTTAGCCTTCTAAGAAAATAAGGGGGCCAAGGCATGTTAGATGTTAGGTCGAAAATGTAGTCACTTTGCTATCCGTTAGGGCATAGGTAACCAACATGGCAGCCATGAATTTAACAGCTGTTTTTGATTTATACGTATTTTTATTCTCAAATACGCACTAATTAAATCAGACCAATACATGTCTTTTGTACCTGTCCTTATACACTCATTCATAGTGGATACATCCAACTATTGTATAAAGTTGTAGGCTGTTAGACGTTAGGATACAAGTAAAGATGTCGGCTCGAATTGAAGCGTGTCTTTTGTTAGTCCTTTTTCAGTGCATAGATAGCATTTTGAATGAAAGAGTTGATTAATTTGCCTTTTTTTCTAACTTCTCGCAGCTTACAATTTAACACAAAATAAAACCATAACAAACAACAACAAGCCTTCAAGGACAGTTATCTTTGGTTTTACCAATTGCCCCACGCAGCATTGAGGAAAAATTAACGTTTAACATGCTAAGGAAATAATGGGACATTAACGATCATATTGGACATTTCTTTATTCGAGTTATCACGAGTTAACATCTTAAAAACATCGTGGATACCAATATTATCACAGTAGATATTATGGTAAACAGATGGATTACAAAGTAGAACACTGGCCACAGGTCTAACTGGCCCGAATGTTGACTTAGCAAACCTAGTTCCAACACCATCAACTTTCCACGCTGAGATACATGCAATATTACACTGTACATAACAAATACTTAAATATGGATGAAAAGGTGAACACGTATACATATTTTTACGTAGCCTAGGAAAACTGGAAGATTAAAACTACTCCAACTCAAATCGGTGAGGAATGCCAAATATAACTTCAACTCCTGGGATGGCATAATCAGGTAACTCTGATTTGGGTACTAGGGTACATCCTGACATGCTGAGCGAGCTGGTTAATTCCAGGTTCTTCCTAGATTCTAGGCTCCATCTTTATTGTTTTACAAAGATCCGTAAGACTTTAGCGTGTATTTGATGAACCTGAGAAGAACCGGTGTGTGTTTGAGCCGATGGTCGAAGCCCGTGGACTGATGTGGATGAGCCGATGGTCGATGGAGCGAAAAGTCGATAGCAAGCGAAGGGCTAGTGCAGCAGACAGCCACGTCGGCAGTTGAGGGTGCGAAAGATGATCTTGTAAGTGATCTTGCTCCTTCAGTGAGAGTTAAGACCTCGTCGACGAGTCGGTAATTAGCAGCTTGAGGTCCTGCTTACACATCCATCCCATAATCAAGTCAACGCTCATTTCTACGTCACCAATCTTGGTATCCACAATGACCTAACCATCCTTTACGCCTGCTCCCTCTGCTAGCACCGGCAAATCATATTACTATGTTTGTGAATAATTTCTTATTCTTCAAAAACAGGACATTATAATTTTTTGTAACACAAACTGAAAAATATACTTCTTTTCGAAGTCAAAACTCCTGACAGATAGTGAAGGTTGTAATAAAATAACGTTTTATTCTTCCTATTTGAGCTGAAAAAAGCTGAAAATCAAAACCAGATGAATTATTATAGATTATAATATATAGTAATAATCTAATATAATAATAAATTATTTGACAACTTAAAACCCTTTCGTTGTCTGCTGAAACCCAAACTTCTAACGCCTTTAAACAAATAGCTGCTTAATTAATTTTAGTTGCTTTCAGTTTGTAAAATCGCTCAACAAAAATTACTTTTTAATTAATATTTATTTAGAAATCGAGAGATGCGGTCTGGTGTGATGTAGGTTTTAGAATAACATTTTCTTTATCGTGCCTACGTTTCGATCTTTATTGAGTTCCTCTTCAGGGCCTGGGATTTACAAACATTGTTTACATTTAACAAATACATTTAGGATGTGGAAAAGTGAATTTATACAATTTATACGATGCAAAATATATTTTTTATATTCGATCAAAGTATTTCTACTCACTCAAAGTGTTTGTCTTCTGTGTAATTTTGCCATTCTTGCGTGTCGTGTCGAGAGTGCCAGTGAGATTTTGCTATTTTGTGTTTATATACGTTGGATTATGAAGGGGTGGGGAAGGATGTCGGCATAGAAAAGACATTTTTGTATGCCTTATACACCAGACCGTATCTCACGATTACTAAATAAATATCGATTAACGGTCACACATTTTTAATTAATAGAAAATTGTGGAAATTGTTTTGAACTGTTTAGGGCAGCTACTTGAAGAAATATGTCGGGAAAGACGAAATGATGAAAACCTTTCGCTCTTTGAAATCCCAAGTCGTAAAAGAAGGGATCGCCATTATAAAAACTGACAGATCGAACAAACTGCATTTCCCACGGATACTTCAATGACGAGCCGTCGTAAATGTCACGGACGTAGTTCATATTTTCAAAGAATAAAAATTCTTAAGGAAATTTTAAATGAATTTATTATAAATTAATAATTTATAACGGATTTACTATATAATATATAGGGTTATTATATAGTAAATCCGTTATTAAAAATGAGGATTAATATTTGTTTATTTTTGGTTTGCATTTTCTATTTTATTTTATCCAACTAACAAGAAAATATCGGTTAATTTAATTAAAAATAATGGCCTAAGAATAAATTTAAAATATTCCTATTCATTTTTGCGCCGTTTATAAGTATTTTGTTATTGGGCTGATTGGGCATCCAAAAATAATGCAGGTTTTGGAAAGGCTGTCAAAACTATTTTTAATTTGTATAAAAAAAATTTAATCGAATTATACATTATACTGTCTATACATTTTTCCTAGTGAAACAGATTTGCAAACAAATCGAATTGTAGGGCACTTCTCAACCTACTAATATCCAACGAATTCAATCCTTCCAATCCAAAGTCCTTAGAAATAATGTTAACGCTTCTCACTATGTCTCCAAGGCCACCCTCCACAATGACCTCAAAATACCCTTTGTAATTAGTCCCGTCCAAATCCATGCCCAACATAATCCATCCCTACAATCCTGACGCCGATTATAGCGGAGATGGCCTCGGGACCTCCTCATCAAGAACTAGCGTTGCACAAAACTGGAAGACCAACAATGGTCGGCGACTCCCCTCAAGACTATACAGTGTATAACGTAAATAAGTAAGTAACCAAATTACTAGTAATGAAAACATAATAATAATATTTATTTAGAAATCGTGAGATGCGGTCTGGTGTGATGTAGCTTTCAGAAAAACATTTTCTTTATCGTGCCAACGTTTCGATCTTTATTGAGATCATATTCAGGGCTTGGGATTTACAAATATGGTTTACATATAACGTTTACATATAAACGCAATCCTACGAACCACTCACTTCCCTCTTCTATGGAAATATTCCGTCATTATTCTCATCCCTAAATCTCACAAACCCCCTAACCAGATCTCATCCTACAGACCTTAGAACGACTCCTCTTAAAACGCTTAATACCAATCCTTGACACCTATAATATCATTCCCTCTCAACAATTCGGTTTCCGTCCCCAACACTCCACCATCCAACAATGCTTCAGAGTAGTCGACACCGTCTCATCGGCCCTAGAAAAAAAGGAGTATTGCCTTGGCGCGTTCTTAGACATAGCACAGGCTTTCGACAGGGTCTGGCATCCAGGCATACTTTTTAAACTTAAGCGCTTCCTACCCTCCCATTATTACCTTTTAATGAAATCCTACCTAACTGACCGCTGTTTCAGAGTGAGGTGCAGCAATGAATTCTCAGAAGTCAGACACAGGCCGGTATACCGCAAGGTAGTATCCTTGGTCCTGTCCTATATGTCATTTATACTGCTGACCTACAAACACATCCTGACACTATTATCACCACCTACGCGGACGACACCGCAATCCTATCCTGTAACTCGAATTCTGTCCAAGCTACCTCCAACATCCAGGAACACCTTGAGCTTATCGAAGACTGGTGTAAAAAATGGAGGACAAGACTGAACTAAGGAAAATGCACTCAGTGTACTTTTACGCTGAAAAAGCAGTCTTGCCCTCCATTGTACATCAACAACAAAGAGATACCAGTTTCCACTCAAGTCAAATACCTGGGACTATATCTCGACAGCAGACTGACGTGGAATCTCCACACAAGACTTAAAAAACAGCAACTTAATACAAGACTTGATCTACTACGAAGACTTTTAAGACCGAAATCGACTTTGACAATTAAGACAAAACTAACACTATACAAGACTTTACTAAGACCAATATGGACATATGGAGTAGAATTGTGGGGCACTGCCAAGCCTTCCAATATCCAGCGCATCCAGTCCTTCCAATCGAAAGTCCTTAGACAAATTGTTAAAGCACCCTATTATGTCACTAACCTCACTATCCACAAAGACCTCAACATTCCTTTTGCCAACGAACTAATCCAGTCCAGATTCCAAACCTTCCATACCAACCTTTCAAACCATCCTAACCATACGGCTCAAGCCCTATCCACTCATTCCCATCCTGACAACCCACCACGACGCCTCAACCGACGATGGCCTCGGGACCTCCTTGATCCCTAATCATATAAACTGAGTGCTAGCAATGGCTGGCTCCTCAAAGCATGTGTCCTACCGGTGCAGTGCTGGCATTAGTGCTAGTGTTGTGCTGTGTGATATTTCATGCATGTGTACATATTTGTATAGTATACAATTCTGTATAGGTAACAAATAAATAAATTAAATTTAAAAAAAAAACATATAATTCTAAGAATGGCACAATTACACAGAAGACAAACACTTTGAGTGAGTAGAAATATTTTGATTGAATATATATTAAAAAAAAAATATTTTGCATTGTATAAATTCACTTCTCTACATCCAAAATGTAATTGTTATATGTAAACAATATTTGTAAACCCCAGGCCCTGAAGATGATCTCAATAAAGATTGAAACGTTGGCACGATAAAGAAAATGTTTTTCTGAAACCTACATCACACCAGAGCGCATCTCACGATTTCTAAACAAATATCGATTAACGGTCACTAATCACCACACATAATAATAATAATTAGATACAATTTTATTTGAAGACAAATTAAGAGAGGGAAAGAGAAAGAGAGAGAGAGAGAGAGAGAGAGAGAGAGAGAGAGAGAGAGAGAGAGAGAGAGAGAGTGAGAGAAACACTGAACTTAATCGATAACAGGTCGGTCCGACGACTTTCCAATGTATGAAAGTAAGGATACTCAGTTATGTTCGGCGATAAGTTATGAGATTTCATGGCAGATAACAAAAATAGCTTATATCGTATCTCAGAAGAAGTCATAACTCTTGCCGAGAGCTGTTTCCGTTCCGTACCCTGATTTCCGAGAATTAGTAAACTCTGCAAAGCAGACGGAAACGGATGATAATTTCATGCAAATTCTAACAGACCTATTTAAACAATCAACATCGCCACTAAATGTTTTCTTCTTCTGTTTTTCTTTTTTTTCACATTGAAACGAGGAATTATCACGGTCCGATCTTTTCGCGTCGATTTAACACGTTTCACTCCAGGGGACAAATTAAGGCAAAACTGGCTTTCAAGAATGTATAATCCCTATAAATTGCCGATATAGCGTTTTAATTATTCTCGGACGATTGTATGCAGATTCTGAATATAAAATCCAGCAATCGAGGCTGAGGCGCGATAAAAAGCACAAAACCGTTTCGTACAGATTTACGGCGCTTTTTATGTATTTCGAGCCCTGTCGGTTGTCATTGGAACTCTATATATCAGCAGACCTAAACGGCCGAAGCGTTTTGAGCCGTGGAGTTAAAAACAAAAAAAATACTCAAGCTGGTAAAAGTCAGAGAGACAGGAATGATAATCCCATTGATTCTCTCCTCTTCTAACGAGCGGCTCCGATTCCAAAGGCCCGAAGGGAAAGGGAGAACGTGGAAAAAACGGCGTCGGGCACCGAAAAGGATCGCTCGGATCTCGTATATAATCAAAAGGGGGAGATCCTGTGAGGGTAGGATTGGGTGCTCTTCCCCCTGGGATTTCTCCCATTGGCCGCAAACCGGACTCACCATAACAGGCCGGCGGCCTTTTCCTTTTTCCTTCTTCCAGGCGCCTTGTTCCCTTCTTGAACGCCGCAAATCCTGAGAGAGGCGCCTCCCGCCTCAAAAAACTCGTCCACGACCGGTAGTAAAAGCATTTATGAGTCCGATCATTCAATTATGGGCTACTCTGCGTTTAATGGAGGGCCATTATGATTTTCTTTTAACTACTCGATTAACCTGACTTGACACTCATACCCGAGTTTCTTCACTATTTTAATTATTTCTTCTTTTTTTTCACTGTAAAACACAATTGATACTTTTAATCACGAGTCGTAAAATTTAGTCACCCATTAGTGTCGAACAGGAGATATTATGTGAATCAGGTTCAGCCTTATCCTGCGCATTTGCATTTCTCAATCGCCTCAACGTCGTTAAGAGCGAACATTAGCATTTCTTGGTCAAACGCGCATTTATCTCGAATACGACAACGCGTCGTAACAATTTAAAAGTACTTGGATAACAGCGCTTTTTGAAAAAACAAATCTTTACTAATTATTATGTTTCCCGAAAGGTGTTTCATGCAAAAAATAAGGAGTATTCACGATCTTTGTGTTAACCCTGTTAGGTGATGTTAGATCGAGAAAAATGATGACGTAGACTTGTAAGAATCGGCTCGTTAACATTCCTCGATCTAAAAGGCCAGGGCCAATGTTAGACGTTAGGTCGAAAATGTAGTCACATTGCTATCCGTTAGGGCGTAGGTAACCAACATGGCAGTCATGAATTTAACAGCTGTTTTTGGTTTACACATATTTTCATTCTCAAATACGCACTAATTAAATCGGACCAATACATTTCTTTTGGTAATTTCTGACTTGTCCTTATACACTCATTCATAGTAGTTACATCCCAAGTTGACAAAACTCAATAACGAAAATTACATCATGCCAAGCCATCACAGGGGCAATGTAAACTTGCCCAACTTTTGAAATGGACGATGCACCAAGTTTGCCCCAGTTTTGCCACACAGAAGGTGGCCTGCAGAAGGCAGGCTTTTTCAACAAAATGAAATAAAGTCTAAGAGAAAATCACCACCCTAATCATAAAGCCCTAGAAAATAAATAAAATGGTTACAACTGTGAATGGCTAAATAAAAATAGAAACAAAAGATGTTTGAAAAATAAATACCCGATATTAGAAGTATTCACGATCTTTGTGTTAACCCTGTTACCTCTGCTAGGCCCTGTTAGATCGAGTAAAATGATGACGTAGACTTGTAAGAATCAGCTAGTTAACATTGCTCGATCTAACAGGCCAAAGCATGTTAGATATTAGGTCGAAAATGTAGTCACATTGCTATCCGTTAGGGCGTAGGTAACCAACATGGCAGCCATGAATTTAACAGCTGTTTTTGGTTTACACATATTTTTATTCTCAAATACGCACTAATTAAATCAGACCAATACATTTCTTTTGGTAATTTCTGACCTGTCCTTATACACTCATTCATAGTGGATACATCCACCTATTCTATAAAGTTGTAGGCACTTAGACGTTAGAATACTAGTTAGGTATGTCGGCACGAATTGAAGCGTGTCATTTGTTAGTTCTTTTCGAGTGCATAGATAGCATTTTGAATGACAGAGTTGATTAATTTTACTTTTTTATTATCGTCTGGCATCTTACAATTTAACACAATACAAAACCATAACAAACAACAACAAGCCTTCCAGGACTGTTACAGCTTTATTTTTGGTTTTACCAATCGCCACGCGCAGCATTGCGGAAAAATTAACGTTTAACATGCCAAGAAAAGAAGGGGGCGTTCACGATCTTACTGGACATTCCTCTATTCGAGTTAACATCTTACAAACATCGTGAATCCTATCTAAATAGTAATATAAATAATTACTTAATTCTGGATTATTACTAGTGCCTGTGCTGTCGTTGGTTACCTTTTGAAGCTTCTGTCAGAATAATAAATTAAACTTTTATTTATATCATAATTTAATAGACTTTTGTAATATATTATTAATATACTATTTGGCATTTAACAGTACTGTAATATTAGGTCGAAAATGTCGTCACATTGCTGTACGTTAGGGCGTAGGTAACCAACATGGCAGCCATAAATTTAACTATTTAATTTAGTTTTTTTTACACGTATTTTTATTCTCAAATACCAATACATTTATTTTGTTAATTTTTGACCTGTCCTTATCCTCTCATTCATAATAGGTACATCCAATATCCTATAAAGTTGTAGGCTGCTAGATGTTAGGATGCAAGTTAGTTATGTCGTCACGAATTGAAGCGGTCATTTGTTAGTGCTTTTCGGGTGCATATTGCATTTTAATGGAAGAGGTGATTAATTTTCCATTTTTGTTAACTTCTGGCATCTTACAATTTAACACAAAAGAAAACCAAAACAAACAACAACAAGCCTTCAACGATTGTTTTGGCTTTATATTTGGTTCTACCAATCGCTACGCGCAGCATTGCGGAAAAATTAACGTTTAACATGCTAAGAAAAGAAGGTGTTCACGATTTTTCTGGCCATTTCTCTATTCGAGTTAACACGAGTAAACATCTTATAAACATCGTAAATATCCCTAAAATATGCCTATTTACGCAAACTGTGCTAAGTGTGATAAAGACTAGAATATTTTTGATCGGAAGTGTGCTATTAGTATTGAAACACTGGTAATGGGTGACGTCTATTAACTTGGGTTACGACTTTGGGTTTAATTTATTTGTCAAGTATTAGTTTATTATATAGCTTTTTTCCGTTCAATTAACCTTTTTAATTTCAAATTAACCTTTTCTTTAAAGTATAATTCCTTTATCAATTTAGCAAACAAAACCCTATTATTATTATTCAGAAATCGTGAGATGCGGTCTGGTGTGATGTAGGTTTCAGAAAAACATTTTCTTTATCGTGCCAACGTTTCGATCTTTATTGAGACCATCTTCAGGGCCTGGGATTTACAAACATTGTTTACATTTAATAAATACATTTAGGATGTGGAAAAGTGAATTTATACAATGCAAAATATATTTTTTTTATATTCCATCAAAGTATTTCTACTCATTCAAAGTACCACATATATCTATTATTATTATTTTTAAGGGGCATCCGACAAGTTGGTCATTTTAGCCACGAGCACATGCGAAATATTACAACACACATTCAGTACGGATTCATACAAATAAATACATTCAAACCTACACACATTGCATTCATTCTATTTGGAAGTTGGAGTACTCAACTTTCTTCCATCGACCTGCATACAATAACAAACTAATCTAATTTGGGTCGATGGTGTACTTTTATAATATTCTTCCATCGACCCAAATTACGTACACGGCTCGAGGGGCGATGGGGATGCTATTCCACCATCAACCTCTCCCCATTCACTCTAATAAATACACTCACTCCTACAAAACACAAAACATATTATACAGTAAAAAATTTCCATTTCCCCTAAAGAGCGGAACAGGGTACCCTGAAACTCGCTACCGTGTCCGAGAACCATTCTTAAATCAAATGTAGTGAAAAAAGAAAATTAATCAACTCTTTCATTCAAATGCTATATGATGATAAGGGATGCATCTACTGTGAATCAGAGTATAAGGACATGTCAGATATTAAAAAAAGAAATGCATTGGTCTGATTGAATTAATGCGTATGTAAGTATAAAAATACGTGTAAACAAAAAACAGCTGTTAAATTCAAGGCTGCCATGTTGGTTACCTACGCCCTAACGGATAACGATGTGACTACATTTTCGACCTAACATCTAACATTGGCCCTGTCCTGTTAGATCGAGCAATGTTAACAAGTAAATTCTTACAAGTCTACTTCATCTTTTTTCTTGATCTAACACGACCTAACAGAGTTAACACAAAAATCGTGAATACACCTGTAATGCTCTCCAATAAAATACACGCTTTTCCTTGATCACCTCTATCGTAGGAAAAATCCTCAAGAAGCTCCTTCCGAAAATCCATCCTGCAATACGAAACATTACCCTTCAGTTTGGCGACCCTTCATGATGTCGCTAACTCATCTTCTCTTGAGGTGAAAGTATTATACTCGGGTTTCCTTAATCAAGGCTCAGGAGTACTTACTTCTGCTTTCTCATATTCCGATCCTACCTGCTGACTTCGTCTTTCAGGTCAACCAAGAACGCCTCTATCCGACTTGTATCCTATAAACCCTGGAGTCTCACAGGGCAGTATACTTGATCCCATCCTATATTCATATATATTCATATTGACCTACCTACTCAACACGTTCATACACACTTTTGCAGATGATATTGCTATCTTGTCCTCCAATAAAGATCTCGTCCTCTTATACAACTCCCAATCTAGAACCTTGGCTGAAAAAGCGGCAAATATTTCATGCAAGATGCATAATTCACACAGTATGAGCAAATAAATCATCTAACAGAGATCTTACTTCAACACAGCCTGAATAGAACAAATGCTATGAAGTTTATTAACAAAATAAAAAAAGGCCGAGTGAATTTAAACGAAAATGAAAGGGCCATGGAAAGAGTTAATTTTTGACTCGTTAAATGGGGAAAGTTAATTTATCTGGATCGAATTGCATTTGTTCAGCGAGCTTGAAGTCGACCTGAATAAACTTTCCTCTCTTCCGGTTTTCAGGAGCCTTGAAGAACTTCTGGATCATAAATCCGATGTTCCTTCAATGTCTTCATAGTTCTTCAGATCCTCTCCACCACGGATAAATACATTCCGTTCTGTTATGATGGGTCGAATTAAAAAAGTTAACAGCTCAATGAATAAAAAAAGGTTCAATCGATATTTCTTTGAGTTGGTTGTTGTCGAAATGTGTTGAAAGAGGTCTTCGTCACTTCCCCTAATTATGTACCGACCAGCCACGGAATAAACTACGGGTCGCCTTTGTCGTCGAACCGACCCTACGTTTTCTTTTTCGTTCTGTGCCCGTCTTTATTCAACAAGGTCCCGACCAAATAATTTAGTTTAATTTCCGTTCTCTGACTCGGTTTTTTTGTGTTTATTTTACCACCTGAGGAGGTGCGAGGGTCCTTGGAAGACACGATTCGGTACTTAACACGTGGGGCTTCTTTGTCCCACTCGTTTCTTTTTCGTGTTCATTAAAGACATCGCGGCCTTTGTTACATGTCAGCCGGATTAACATAAGACTTGAGTTTTTTTATGTTATTTTTGGTTTATCGGAATAGTTTGTCGCCTGGGCGAGAAGGAAATAATATAGCCGAGCGAAACGATAGATTCTAGACATGTTTATCGCTTCCCACGCGATCGTTGCAGACCCCTTTTTGCAAACATCAAACCGACTATTGAGCGGTAAAGCCCACATGTTCTTTTTTATCTTAAAAATGCAAACAAATTCTACGGATTTATTTCAGATAATTTATTACATTGTCAAAATAAGAAGAATCAGGCAGTTTTTCTTTTGATCGAAGGCGATGGAGCTTTTGCAAAAGCTAAAATGCAGGGAGTGGACGAGATCGTTAGTAGGTCTCAGGGACACACACACACCACTAAAAATGCATTAGTTTTAAATGCATCGTACATTTCATATGATCTCGGCAGTCCGGGATCAGACCCCAAATTTATCCGTCCCGCCTCATAAGTTATGCTCGTTTCAGTTTGTGAAGAGTGGTTTCAATTGAAGTCTTTCCGCTGTTCGGATGTCAATAAAAGCTCGCTCAGTGTTCGTTAATGTCAAATCGAGAATGCACCAGTCGTTATCTATAGAGGCATTAAAAGGACAAGGTACATTATTAAGAATCAATTGCAAATAACGGGACCCTCATTAATTCTACCAGAACATCTTGTATGCCAAGTTTTTATTTCAGTGGAAAAAAAACTATTATGGATAGAAAGCTATAATTGATTAAAAGTTATTCAAGAGATGTTAGAAAGTGAACAACCTCATTTATATTTCTTCATCGCCACCTTTACACTTTAATGTAACATGGCTGCGTTCTGGGACATCAGTTGAGACCTAAATGAGATGCTAGCCGGTAGTAGAGAGCGTATAGTACTCTATCATCATTGACTGGAAAAGGTCATTCAACAGTCTAGGATGATATGTCTAGTTTTACTTTCAGTGATATACAATAAGCAATAAATAAATGCAATAAAAATCACCCTTTTTAGAGAGGAAGAGTGAGAGAGATAAGTAGGTAGATAGATTGATCGATTAATATTTTTTATTATCATTTTATATCCAACGACGTTTTACAATAATCATTACAAAATGTAAAACACAATTGTGTTTGCATTCACCATACATTTACAAAATTATAAATATATAAGATTCATTTATGCTGGATTTAATTAACAAAAATAATGTTTTTGATTTCAGACTTAAAAAAAAAAAAGTATTTGTATAAACGTTTTATTTAACCACGCGAAGTTAGGTCTCGTGAACTTTTCTTCCACTTAAAGTGAGTTATGTTGTACATTATACATAATACAATTTATGCAGACTATTTTGATCTTTACAATTTATTTTACAAATAGAATACAAGAAAAAGTTTATATAAACAATCAAAAGAAAAAGAATAGATAAACAATAAAAACTTTAACAAGAACTTTTGACAGTTGGACATGACTTTAAATTAATTAACAAATTAGTTTTTAATTTTCATTATTATTAGTAATTATTATTGTAATTTAGAGAATACAAAATCATAATATAATATGTTTCTAATATTAAATTCACTAATTTCGTGGTCCGCTTGACCAATATTACAATAAATTAAGGTTTTTTTTTAGTTGAGATAAAAAAGTCAATGGCACGAGCGGGATTCGAACCCACGATTCTCGGCTTGATACGCCGATGCTCTACCACTTGAGCCATCGTGACATCGATCCACTCGGACACCAACTTCCCATCTCAACCCCACCTTTTGAATTTTCCCTCCTTTTTGCCATTTTTCCACTGTCTGTAATCTATTTGATTCTCGGCGACAAATGAAATGGCCACGGAGAGCTTTAGTGAAGTATACTTCATTTTTAATCATTAAATTCACTAATTTCGTGGTCCGCTTGACCAATTAATATATTACAACTAATTAAGGTTGTTGTTTTTTTTGTTGAGATAAAAATCTCCGTGGCCATTTCATTTGTCGTCGAGAATGCAATCCGATTACATGACATTTGAAAAATGGCAAAAAGGAGGGAAAATTCGTGCGTATAAATAATTATAATTAAGAAATTAATAGGGAGCGACCGAGAGAGAGAATTTTTTAAAATATTTTTCCATTTCTCGAGGATATACTTCCTATATTTCTTAACAATGCGAGGTTTGACCAAACATTGAATTATTTACAACCAATAGGGCTATGTAAGATTTAAAATTTGTACCGATCAAACTATAATTAAATGAACCCAGTTTCCTGCTCATAATGTGAACACTTGGCGAAAAATCCAAACTCAACTTAAGTTTGCATTTGTATTATGAACAGATAGAGAGATAGATAGATAGACAGAGAGAGAGAGAGAGAGAGGGAATGAGAGAGAGAGTGACAGAGAGAAACAAATAAAAACAGAGAAAGAAAAAGAGGGGACGATAGATAGATAGATAGATGGATAGAGATAGATAGATACATAGATAGATAGACAGATAGATCGATGTATATACATAGAGATAGATAGATAGAGAAAGAGAGAGAGAGAGGGAGAGAGAGAGAGAGAAAGGATCAAAAACAGAGAAAGAGATAGATTAGATAAATAGATAGACAGACAGATATATAGTTAGATGGATGTATAGAGATAGAGAAATATAGATAGATAGGTAGAGAGGGAGAGACGGAGAGAAAAACGGAGAGAGAGAGAGAGAAAGAATAAAAAACATAGAAAGAGATAGATAGATAAATAGATAGACAGACAGGTATATAGATAGATAGATGTATAGAGATAGAGATAGATAGAAAGGTAGATAGGTAAAGGGGAGAGAGCGAGAGAAAAACAGAGAGAGAAAGAGTGAGAGAGAGAGAGAGAGAGAGAGAGAGAGAGAGAGAGACAAACAAAGACACAGAAATAAAGAGAGGAGACGATAGATACGATAGATAGATAGATGGATAGAGATAGATAGATGTATGGAGTACTGTAAATATGAGTAACCTCAAATTACGAGATGTATAATACAGGTAGTAATAAAAGGCAAAATAATTAGATACAATTTTATATAAAGACAAATTGAGAGAGAGAGAGAGAGAGAGAGAGAGAGAGAGAGAGAGAGAGAGAGAGAGAGAGAGAGAGAGAGAGAGAGAGAAAGACACTCACACATAAANGAGAGAGAGAGAGAGAGAGAGAGAGAGAGAGAGAGAGAGTGAGAGAGAAAGAGTGAGAGAGTGAGAGAGAGGGAGAGTGAGAAACACACTCACACATACATGAGAGATAGCATGGCATAAGAGAAATATCAAGAAAAATGAATCATAGTTACGGTTAAAACATCTAAAGTATACCTAAATTGGAAGTGAAATATATTGGATCTTTAGAGCTGAAAGTAGAGACAAGAAATTAAATGAATAAACGGCCAGAGAGAAAGAAAGAATCAAAAACAGAGAAAGTGATAGATAGATAAATAGATAGACAGACAGATATATAGTTAGATAGATGTATAGAGATAGAGAAAGATAGATAGACAGGTAGAGAGGGAGAGACGGAGAGAAAAACAGAGAGAGAGAGAGAGAGAGAGAGAGAGAGAGAGAGAGAGAGAGAGAGAGAGAGAGAGAGAGTGAGAGAGATAGAGAGTGATAGATAGATAAATAGATAGACAGATATATAGTTAGATAGATGTATAGAGATAGAGAAAGATAGATAGGTAGGGAGGGAGAGAGCGAGAGAAAAACAGAGAGAGAGAGAGAGAGAGAGAGAGAGAGAGAGAGAGAGAGAGAGAGAGCACAGAGAATCTTTCAATAACTTGTGAATATTTAATAATTTTTATATTTTTCCATTTCTCGAGGATACCCTCCTTTCATTTCTTAACAATATATAATTTACCAAACATTAAATTACTTACTTAATTAATTACTTAATTGGGCTATATAAGATTTAAAATTTGTACCGATAAAACTATAATTAAATGAACCCAGTTTTCTGCTCATCTGTATACTCACCATTCAACACTTGGTGAAAAATCCAAATCAGCTTATGTCTGTGTTTTTTCTTAATTCAGTTATTGTCGGGTGTGATTTGAGGAAAGTAGAACAACTGCTTACAGGAACACGTCAAGGTTTCTCAACATCTCAAATAAAAACAGAAAACAGCAACGATGATAGAAATTCGCCTTGAAGTACACCATAATAAATAAATAATAGATCTTTCTTGATCAACAATGTTCCCACTTAATTTAAGTATAAAACTGGAAGTAAAAACATGTTTATTACCAATTTTCAACAAGTTTATCCATCCAATAATATTTTTCTTATTTAAAATAAAGTATTTCTGTTTTTCACTGAATTCTCTAGATGATGGTTTTGTTTTTATAACAAGGGGTCGAGGTGGCTATGCAAATCCGGTGCCTTTTTATCAAACAGTAGCCAACGTTTATCTTTTCTCTGGTTAATTAACAGCTAACGAAGAGGCGTGTCGAAGCCAGGACAAAGTTCTCAAAAGTCGGCTGGACTGGGGAGACCACCGGCCGAGATCCGCCCCTGAGACTTCTGACGAATATCGCATTTCAGGAAATGGAATCATGTCACAAAATCCGAGCACTGTCAACAAACGGACGGCGGAGCATAAAAGCCCAGCGGGTCCCCGATTGTGGCCAATAACCCGTTTCATTGGATCCTTTCAACGTTTCGACTTTTCACACCTTTCTGACTAATCGCATTTCAAACGTCCTCCTGTGTGAATAGGCCCTCGGGCCAGGTGCGTCTTGTTATTCACCCTACGTTCTCCCATGCTGGAGAAATGGGCAAACGCTCGGAAAGTGAGATGAAAACTTGCAGAACCAGATCGCATTCATAAATATTAAGTTTCGAAATTTTCTTATTCTGTGGGTTTCTTGTTCGACATAACGAAATAAAACAGCTTTGATAAATAAAAAAGTCCTAAAAATTTTATTTATGGACATTTTCAGTAATTTCAGTCATCATTTGTCTGCAAAACATATCAAACAGAACCATCAAATTTTGATCAATTTTCTTTTTTATATATATACATAGATGATAAGAAGTTAATATATGTATAAATTTTTAATAATATATTTGTATCATGTACATGAATTATATATATGACAAATTGTTCTTTACGGTATAAAATCCCGGGTAAAACACTCTCTTCGGCCAGTACTGGGCCAAGAGGACATATAATGAGAAGCCATTGCTGGTACTCATTTTGTTTCGGAGTTATCATCGTTTCAGGCGGCGTGGAGATTTCGTGGGTGAGGGCTTCAGCTGTGAAGTTAGGATGGGATGAGAGATTAGAGTGAAACTTAAAGAAGCAGGAACGGATCAATTATTTGACGAAGGGAATGTTAATGTCACAATTACACAGAAGACACTTTGAGCCCTGAAGATGATCTCAATAAAGATCGAAACGTTGGCACGAGAAAGAAAATGTTTTCCTTAAACCTACATCACACCAGACCGCATCTCATGATTTCTAAATAAATTTGTATTTAATGTTTTTATTTAGCAATATCTTTAGAAATTTCCCGTAAAAATACCCAGTAAACTATAAAAAAAAAAAATTATAACGATTGGAAATATTTAGTAAAAAAACAAAAACAAAAAATTCAGTATGGTTCTTGTCCATTCGAGGCGAACGACTAGAACTCTACTGGACAGCAAGAATTCAACCTGCATCCTATTCCCTTTTTCCAATCAAAAGTCCTCTTGACCTCAGGACCGTTTTCTCCACATCGACCAGAAGATTAACCCTGGAACCTAGTTCCGACTATCTTCCAGTGTTAGGTCCATGCATCCAACTTTGTGCACAAAAGCTGATAAAGAAGAAAGGTCCAGGAGATAGGCACTTTCATACAGTCAACCAGCTCTGAAGGCACTAAATGGGTACGTTTATAGCTTCGCACTAGTCGGGGAAATGCCTTAAACTCACCTGACGTATCTCTTTTAAAAATTTATCGTAATAATCTTAAGGTAGATTTTGGTTCATATTAGTATAAGATGAAACGAACAGGTTCATCAACTAGCCAAATAAGGGGTAGTTCTCTCACCCATGGGATCAGAACCAGAACTATGTGCATCGGATTTTTGTTAGGCTAGAAGATGGAAACATGGCTTGAGAAAGAAAAAACTAATATCCGGATAAAAGCACCAGGTATGGGACAAGCTAGGAGCTAGTACTCTCAAGTAAGAAGGTGAAGGTATTCCTCTTTCTCAAACCTGTCCAAGCCCCTAGAAAGATTAGTCTCCAGGAACCTTGAGCAGTCCCATCTTCTCAATCCCCTCCAATCTTCCGCCAAGATTATTCCACCCAATCAGCACTAACAAAAATTACCAGTGACCTCCACTTAGCAATGGACCAACTGAAAGTTACTAGTCCTTCTTGATTTTTCCAAAGCCTTCGATACAGTCCCTCACTCTTCTCTTCTCTCTAAACTCGAATCTTTTTCCTTCTCCGCCAGCACCATCCGTTGGTCCTGTGTGGAAGCGTATTTTGAATTGTTGCGATTTGTGTTCGGCACCTCACGCCGGTCCCGAGTGTCGGGGTTGTATTTCCAGTCCTCCTACCATACCAATCGCCACCAAGCTGTCTCCCTTCCCAATGGCTTACCGCCTCCTTCCTCCCTCTAAAATCTGGGGTGCCCCAAAGCTCTAGCATCTGTCCTATCCTTTTTTCCATTTATAAAATGACGACTACATCCAGTCCTGTAAATATCACCTATATGCCGATGACTCCCAAATATACATATCCTTCCGATCTTCACCCGGCAATTCTCAAGATCCAAAAAGACTTGGATCAACACATGGGCACATAAAAATTCGCTAGTCCTCGCGTCCAAATCCACCGCCATAATTATCGGGTCCAGGCAACTCCTCAATTCCCTCCCCAGCATCCCTCCTCACATACTAAATAACCATCCCATCCCCTTCTGCTCTTTGGTTAAAAACCTAGGTCTTTGACCAAAACCTTTCCTGGCATCCTCACATTTCCCAAATTTCCCGCCGTTGCATTGCCTCCCTCAGCCTGTTTCGTTGGTCCTGGCTTCTCTTACCTTTCTCTACCTTGTATCTTCCCTTATACTTCCCTTCTTCGATTATAGCTGTGTGGTATACGGTGGTCTCTCGGAGGGGGGAGCGCGCGATTGAAGCGTATTTTGAATTGTTGCGATTTCTGTTCGGCACCTCACGCGGGTCCCGGGTGTCGGGGTTGTATTCCCTACTTTCCTGGCTATTTCCCTCCTTCCGTGCACAGTATTTCCTAGGTTGCTTTCTTTCCCAGTCCATCCACACTCGTCGTCCTCCTTACGATCCCTCCAATTCAACTCAACACATAACACTCGTAACACCCGCTCATCCCCAATCGACTTTATCCTTCCGCAACATATAACCCATACCTTCGAAACATCCTTTCTGATCCGAGCTCCTAAACTCTGGAACTCCCTTCCCCTTCCTATTCGTCACGCTGCCAAGCAGTGACCTCACGTTAACATTTGATATTTTTGTTTAGTATTCTTGTAATTTTCTCTTCTGGCCTGCCTTACTGGTATACATTGTGCCAAGATTTCTATCTCTTTTTATTTTCAATTTCATAGAAGGAACTTCCTTTATTTATTTCATGTATATTATTCTTAGGGGACACCAGTCCCAGAATAAAGTTATTTTTCTTCTTCTTCTCATTCTCGTCAGACAAGATTTGAGGACAATTGTACCTCTGTATGCCCACGGTCTTACTAACTACAAAGTAAAGCTGATGGGAAAAGCAGAGACATACACTGTCAAAAAGAAGCCAGGGACATCGGGTCATACCATTTGTAAATCTGACGTACCAAGGTTAGTGCTTCATTTTATGGGAAAATGAGCCCTTTCTGCATGACCATAAATCATAATCTTAGGGGTTCCACAATAAACATATTTAAGTAGCAGTGAAGGAAAGGTTGGATTTAACTTCGTAATAAATGTATAACCTTATTGGTATATAGTCAAGTAAGTGCATCAAGTAAATCACAGTAGATATGGAAAAAATAGCAGATTCGATGTTGACCATTTGCAAACTTGTTTTCACTGTTGTCGAAACGAGGGTTAGAGGAAAAGACGCCCCTGGGATTTTCCTCGACTTAGCAATGTACACAGAGGCTACCGGTCAGTTATTTGAGCCATAACTCAGAAAGCAAAGCGGCTTACCGTTTGGATTCAGTGACCGTCACCAGATGCGGAATCAATATGCCGCCTGCACCCTAATAACCTGAAGGGGCGGCAAATAGCCACCTAAGGAAGGCCGCCCCCTCCTCACAATCGAAACCTTTTGATAAAACACCCATTCACGACCTCTTCGAAAAGGGATTTGGTTTTTTATTTCCCGGTCTTATGGTTAATCAATTGGAAGGGTGGTCAAACTGTCTTCTTACTAGATCCTGCACAAATAAAACATTCAAAAACAACATATAATTTACCTAACTCGTGCGTTACTATTTTGTTGACTATTAGAAAAGCTGAAAATTCATAATAGTAAAAATAACAGCACTAGAATAGCAATAGAAACTACGTCTTAAAAAACCATTAGTCATCCTAAGTTTATCCTGGCGTATTTTTTGCTCCGATTTGCATTCGCCCGATCTGGTGATGCGTTTGTTAATTAACTCGGTCATCAAGGAGTTGGGTGGTTGGTCATCGTACTGGGTAGTCTTTTATATTTAGTTTCATGCAGTTTTGCTTTAGTTTTTGGAGTTTTCCTCACACGGTGCACCGGTTAGGAATCTCAGTATTCTATATTGTTCTGTCTGTATTGATGTGCGAAGGAGCCGCAGAACGTCACGACCTGCAGTATTACGTCCATGTCGGATAGCCACCAGGGGGCCACAAAACTCGCTGCCATGCTCAACACAATTCAGTGGCATTCCTACCCGCTTGCTAAATGGAGCCAAGGTGCCTGACACATATGCAGGCTTTGGTCCGTGTGTGTATTATAAATAGCAATGGGGCCACAGTGCTACCTTGAGGCACGGCAACGATAAGTTTTGATATTTAAATGCCTTGGCTGCATATTACAAATAAAGTGCGGTTACTTATTTTTGATATTAATTCTAGATGCCAGGAGCTTTTTGAACTTTGGGCCGTGTGTGTATTATAAATAACAATGGGCCCAATTTGCTACCTTGAGGCACGGCAACGATAAATTTTGATATTTAAACGCCTTGGCTGCATATTACAAATAAAGTGCGGTTACTTACTTTTCATAGTAATTCTAGATGCCCGGAGCTTTTCGAACTTTGGGCCGTGTTTGTATTATAAATAGCAATGGGCCCAATTTGCTACCTTGAGGCACGGCAAGGATAAATTTTGATATTTAAACGCCTTGGCTGCATATTACAAATAAAGTGCGGTTACTTACTTTTCATAGTAATTCTAGATGCCAAGAGCTTTTCGAACGTTGGGCCGTGTGTGTATTATAAATAGCAATGGGCCCAATGTGCTACCTTGAGGCACGGCAACGATAAGTTTTGATGTTTAAACGCCTTGGCTGCATATTACAAATAAAGTGCGGTTACTTACTTTTCATAGTAATTCTAGATGCCAAGAGCTTTTCGAACGTTGGGCCGTGTGTGTATTATAAATAGCAATGGGCCCAATGTGCTACCTTGAGGCACGGCAACGATAAGTTTTGATATTTAAACGCCTTGGCTGCATATTACAAATAAAGTGCGGTTACTTACTTTTCATAGTAATTCTAGATGCCAAGAGCTTTTCGAACGTTGGGCCGTGTGTGTATTATAAATAGCAATGGGCCCAATGTGCTACCTTGAGGCACGGCAACGATAAGTTTTGATGTTTAAACGCCTTGGCTGCATATTACAAATAAAGTGCGGTTACTTACTTTTCATAGTAATTCTAGATGCCAAGAGCTTTTCGAACGTTGGGCCGTGTGTGTATTATAAATAGCAATGGGCCCAATGTGCTACCTTGAGGCACGGCAACGATAAGTTTTGATGTTTAAACGCCTAGGTTGCATATTACAAATAAAGTGCGGTTACTTACTTTTCATAGTAATTCTAGATGCCAGGAGCTTTTCGAACGTTGGGCCGTGTGTGTATTATAAATAGCAATGGGCCTACTGTACTACCTTGAGGCACGGCAACGATAAGTTTTGATATTTAAACGCCTTGGCTGCATATTACAAATAAAGTGCGGTTACTTATTTTTTTATAGCAATTCTAGATGCCAGGAGCTTTTCGAATTTTTTTCATTCTAAAGCTTTCCGGGCAGTGTCCACCCTGTTGAGATGTTGTCTCCAGCTCAGTTCTATGTCTGGTAGCTGTCGAGCAAGAAATGATAGGATTTTTGTAAGTAGGCGTCTTGTGAGTATTTTAGATAATAAGCTGGCTGGTAAATTGATCAAAGCTTACCTGGAAAAACAAGCGAGTGTATGAGAACACAAACTTATGTGAAAGATTGAATAATAGAAATATTAAAGGAGGAATTTGGAAGATTTCTTAGATTCATTCTTATACTTTTGTTACGGACTCATTTACCACTTAAATAATTAAAGAGGCCTCATCCGAAGCTAACGGGTCAACTCTATCAAGGCCATGAATATTTGAGGAGGATTGTGTAAATGCCTGGGAGGGGGTTGGGGGAGTAATGCACTCAAGGGAACACCCCCTCTAATCCCTGAATATGTTTTAAAAAGGGATGAAAAGGCTGGGGCGGAGTGGTTGGCAAACAGAGGGGAATCAATTGCATCCCTTATCACGTCCCTTCTCAGTCAAACACTCCGAATTTCGGACGGTTTAGCCTCCCGACGAGGAGGGTGATTATTTCGGAAGAGAGAGAGATTTAATCAGATTTAAAGGGATATAAAGTCGTCTGTATTAATCGGTTGGGGTTTGCTGGCGGGATTAATTGAAGCCGACTGTTGCTGATAATAAATTAATTTTATACACGACCGTTATCTCTGGGTGCAGACTTAATTTCGTTTCTTTTGACGTTGCATCTGATCTTTTAGATCGCACTTCGCCTTTCTACCCACATGCATAGATTTCCTACTTATTACTACAATATTGCATTAAGAAGATTTAAGAATTATATAAGAACATAATAATAAGGACAAATATCGTAGAGTAGACCGAAAACTAATTGACTTGTAATGTCAATGAATGAACTTGTTAACCTGTTTACCCTTTACAAGAATCTTTCGAATAACAACAATTTAAATAATTTAATGCAGCATTTAATGGGCAAAAGGGTTTTAGTAATTAGTAACACCAAGTCATACGGTATAATTAGCTTTAATTTTCGTCAATAACTGATCAATGTTTTTTTTTTTTTTTTTTTTTTTTTTTAAGGGGGGCGAATAATTTTGATATGTATAGGAGCTACTGAATAGGAGTAGGTCCAAATTGAATGAATGATTGGTACAGATTGTTCAGATTTTTTAAAGCATTAATTCTATGGCATTAGTAAGATTTAGGATTGATTGTTGCTCACCACTTGTGGAACTATTCATTATTCTTAGCCAGGCATGACTCTATTTACATGGGAGATTTACTGTGGGTGCTTGATTAGGTTGGCTTATGTTTTATGGTCTGTTGTTCCTTGTGGGACATTGCTGATTGGTTCATTTTAAATAAATCTTTCACTTTTTGAGGTATTTGTGCAGTGTGGAATTACAGATGAACTAACGTGGAGCTGGTGAACTATCCGGACTAATTTTGGGGTTGGTTGACGCTCTCCACTTGTGGCACTGTTCATTAAACTTAGCCAGACACGACTATATTTTTTGTTGGGCAGATTCTGCATTGGTGCTTCTTTAGGTGGGGTTACGTCATGTGATCTGCTTAGCCTCAATCTTCGTCGATTTTGTAGGACATTGCTGATTAGGTCATTTTAACTACATAGTCACTTTTTGGGGTGTTTATCCAGTGTGGAGTTACAGATGCATCAAGGTCTGTAGCTTGTTTATACATACGTTTAGGAGCAGCTAAACCCACTGGACCAAGGGATTAGGCCCAAATTATACTGATGGTATATTTGTCTCTTGACTGTCTCCAGCAGATCTATTTGAATAGCTGGAAATACTTTTAGAATCAAGGGTTCGGCTGATTGATCAAGCACTGAACTGGCGTATGTTACTTTTTGGAGAAGAAATGAACAATTTGCGATTTTTGGGATTGATTGATGATGTTTCTTTAATCTTAGCCAGTGATGCTTGTTCAGCTGGACGTGTCATGTGGTTTGTTTCGCCTCAGTTTTCGTTGATAGTGATCTAGTTGCTCATTAGTTAATTCAAACTACATCAGCTTGAATTGTTCATCAATCTTAGCTAGACACAAGCGTATTGCTTATTCGGACAGATACAGTGTTGGAGCTTTAAGGGTAACTGGTAATGTTAACTGGTATTGTTAAATTACATTTTCCTAGATATATAATAAAATAATATCCACTCGTGCTTCAAAATAATAAACCTTTTTTGAGTTGCCCTCTGCAACTCTCACATTCTATATAAAAGCTGGCATACACCAAGGCTTGATCCTGGGACCTACATTGTTTTCCTTTTTCTCTATACACAACCTATAGCTTCTTGCAGCTTGCTACCTACTAATTCTGGAAGATTAATGCCCTTTTCTATTATATAAATGGTAGGCTTCAACAACGCTTTTTTGGATCAGATTTGCAAACCCATTCCTACACTCATTTTCAAACAAACTTGTCACCGTTTATATGATCTCCCTGTTTCTCAGTTTCCTATAATTGATGCAATTTTACCCTATCCGTTTATCTTGAAGTCTCATCAATTGGTTTGAACAATTACAATTTAATTAACGTATTTGTGTATTTTGGTTCTATTCGGTTCTTACTGTTAAAATAATTCCCTCCATCTTTTGTTGTTCTTAGTTAGGCTCCAATTTTGGGCATCTGTTTTTTTTAAATCCACAGTGATATTAGCCCAGTATTTTCTTCAGCCCAGAAAGTTTTCGTTGAACCTAGTTTAAGGGATTTTCTGTGAAGGAAAAGAACCAAAATATAACACTTCCTTGATTCATGTATTTAATAATTTGATTTTCTTATACTTATTCATTCATATATTGCATAAATGACTTTATAATTCCTTACATTTTTTTTTCTTTTTTAAAGGAGGGTTCGCAACACCAGAGGTTATATCAACCCTCGGAGTGCCGGTGTTTTTGAAAAAGTATGTATTGTTATGAACCAACACCAGAGATCCCTTTTCTCTGTAAAAAGGGAGAAAGGAGTAGTTAAATTAAATCACAAGAAATTAATTCACCACGTAATAAGGGCATATATTTTAAAAAAGGAAATAAAACTTAATGATATACGTTTGAGCGTCCTCCTGATCTATCCTTTCGCACCAACGTCTAGCCCACACCTGCCTATCTTATGAATCCCGCAATCTTCTCCAGTCCGGTCCTTGTGACGACGGGAGGAGGAGCCTCAGGCGCGGGAAACCTCCGACGACATTTCAATCCACGATTAGCATTTATTATTATCACTCGCCACTGTGTGTCGCCCAAGAGGTGACACTATACAGTATAAATATGTCGGGTTTGGCTGCAGGGCCGCTGGATTCGAACCCGGGACCTTTACCTTAGCGAGATGAGCGCCGTGTCAACGCCTAAACCGTTGCGGCCACCGAGCCCCCTAACCAATATTGTTACTTACGGATAAGGCAAACGACTCACAGTAGATAGTAACTTGTGGAATATTATCCGTTTATTTTTCCAAGTGCATGCAGAAAAACGGTTGAAAGACGAGTATAAGGCCTTCCAAACGTGCATGGTCGACTCGATGCAACTGTGACGGAACTTTTGTCACAACTACACTTCCTGTGCGACTCACGGGTCGACACCATTTCAATCCGTTCTCGACTTGGTTACGACGCAACATGGATTCGACTCGTGCGACCTGCATTGCACTACAAAAATCGACCTTGTTGCGTGTTTCGGGTTAGTATCCTTTGGAGGCGTCGAATATAGAATTTGTACAGGAGGTGGAATTTGATTTGTCCCTGCTTATTCCAGAAAGGGTAGAACGGCGAAGGCGTGGAATGAGGTTTTTTATTAATTGGTCTTTTTGTGTAAGTTGAGATGAAAACGTGTCACGAGCGAGATTCGAACCCACGACCTTCGCAATACGCCACTGCTCTAACCACTTGAGCTATCGTGACTTCGACCTTTCATTCAACCAAGACTTTACATAAAAAGACACCAACTTCCCATCTCAACCTACAACCTTTCGATTTTTCCCACTTTTTGTCATTTTTAAAATGTGAGCGACTTATGAAGTGGCCAAAGGGAGCTGTTACTGAAGCGATATTTTTTTATTTATTCAATATTAATCCATTTATGTTTAGCGGTCTAATCGACCAAATTACTTATTTCAATTACTCTTTTTATGTACGGTCTTGGTTGAGATGAAAGGTTGAAGTCACAATAGCGATAGAGCGGCTGCGTATTGAGCCGAGGTCGTGGGTTCGAATCCCCCTTGTGACACTAACTTTTCCGTCTCAACCAATTCCTCACATAAAAAGAGTAATTAATTGAAATAAGCAATTTGGTCAATTAGACCACTAAAAATAAATGGATTAATTTTTCATTAGTTTTACAAATTATTACATTCTGTATGTTTATCGATATAAAATATTAGAACCTTATGAACGAATAAAAAAAGTAAATAAAGGTAATACATAATTGTATATTTAAATACTTAAAATGTATTTAATTTTTTTTTTCCGCGGATTAATCCAGTTGATTGTACGGACGTACCCATTCTTTCTTTGCTTCCTTTTCATTTGACGATACCAGTAGAACATGACACCGTCCTCCTCATTTAATTACTCATATGTGGTGAAAGCCCTCGTGGCAAAACACGAGTATTCTGAATAAAAATTGACACGTGTATGGAAACTCTCTCGCTTAGGTCGAAACGAAGTCGCGTAGCAGTCGCATCGGGTTCAAGTTGCGTCGACCGCAAGTCGTAAATAGGGTCTAAATCGTCCTGGAATGGCAAGACTCATTTTTACAAGAGATCGCGTTTGCCGCTGGAAAGGGGGCGGCTCCTTCTCGCCGGCTGGTCCCATCTAGCGGCAACCGGCCGGATCATTTCCAGGAAGAAGAGTGCGCATGTTCCCCTATTCCAGCGAGTTCCAGTCTCCCCGCCTCTTTTTTCCCGCACAATCCGTCCCCGGCTCTCGGTGAAAGAATGATCCAGCCCTCATGCACATCCTAAAGACCGCCTCGGCATCTGACAAGGTATTTGGATCGTAATTTTATCACATTTTTGCATCTGATGAGTGAATCGTTTGAACATTTTCGTTCGGCACCCAGTTTAAAACACATGGCACCCTCGTGACCCGGAATGTAAACAAACCATACGTGTCATTGTTGACTGTCAGAAACCTTATCGCTAGATCAAAACATGCTTCATCCTATGACTTAAAGCACTTAGCCAACCAAGCTTGAATTATAAAATTAGGAAAAATTGTTTTCACACAAGTCCTTACATTTTTATTTAATCTACCTTGAAGTTTTCACGGATAAAGACGGGTTAGGATTAAGACAATTTTTTATGAAATCATTAGCGCAACCAACAACATCCTAACATGTAGTTTATTCACCTAGGAGTTAAACACAGTAAGCAAAACTCTTTTCAGTGTGTAAATTTCGAATTAATCCTACTTAACCCTTTTCTCTAGGATATGTTGTACATTTTTTTAATCGAACTTTAACGTTTTGTAGAAAAAGCTACATTGTTCGTTTTCCTTGTTGGATTCAGATCAAACCTTAAACCTGACTTTCTTAAGCGGTGGTAAAATTTAGGATGTAAAATTAGTCAAACGATTGCTAGATGAAAAAAACGAAGCTGATATCACAAAAGAAAGAACTGTCGTTCATTTTTCATGGACGGTTTCATGGATTCCGCACGATTTTCATTTTCATTCAATCTGGTCGAGTTTTTGATATTTTCTCTAGAGAACGGACATCGATATATTAATATCCCAACATCTCAGTTATCATTAAGTTTCGATTATGAAAAGATTAATGTAAAGTTATACGTATTACAACTTAATTTTTTTTTATATATTGCGCTGCTTATTTACCACAAAGAACTTAATTAATCGTGACGGATATCTTTTAAACGAGGCTTTCTTAGCTGATCACTCCTGTCCTAGGTTATGGAAAACATTGTTCCACGAATTATATTAACAATCCTAAATTGTGTATAATTACTTAACTATTTATATAATTAATAGAAACTGATAAAATTTAGTATATTAACAATTTTTTTTTTAAATAAAAAAAGGGTTTCTGGTTCTTCGGGTGTTCTTGACTACCCATAGTTTCAAATCACGCCTTATTAACGGTCCGCATCGTATCGCTTTGCAATACGCTTTTCCTTCGGCAGTGTAAACTCCTTACCCGTTTTGAATCGTTTATATTAGTTACTGATGATTTCTTCTTTTTTGGCTGTTTGTTTTATTTGGGTGCTTTATTGAACTTCATACGGCTTTTGATATTAATTCATTTCACGTTGGTCTTTTTGAGCTCCTTTGAACTCCCAAGCCAATTAGGTAGATTTTCATCCTTTCTTTTTTTTTTCTTTAACTCTTAATAAAAAAAAATTCTATATGACCTGTGAAGTATAATAAAGCAGGAATCACAAATTATATCTGTGTTCTATAGTTTATGCTGTTTTTATTTTTCCAATTAATTGTTTAATATCTCACAATTAGGCCTAGAATTTCAACTTACATTCGACGCATGATGTGAGACCTTTTACTGCTCTTTGTTTACTTTATACGTTGACTTATATTTATACTCTTCGACGTGATTTAATTGTCCCGATTAACATTTCTTAACCGTTTTTATACTTCCGTACAGAAAAAAAAAACAATAACAAAAGAATGACGTCCTGGTGAAGTTAATATACTGACAATTGTAAATCCCAGGCCCTGAAGATGATCTCAATAAAGATCGAAACGTTGGCACGATAAAGAAAATGTTTTTCTGAAACCTACATCACACCAGACCGCATTTCACGATTTCTAAATAAATACTGACAATTTTTTTCTATAACGGCCGGACACTTCTAGTTGTAAATTAAGTAAGTAGGACTTTAGTTCTGGCCTAATTTGACAAAATGCATTTGCAGTTTCGATCATGATCCCATGCACGGTCAATTTACAGGAGGATTATCCTGATTTTTTATTTAAACACTCGAAACTAATTGTAAACTTTTGGATGCTTTTCGTTAAATAAACATTTGCATATTTATCTGTCAATTATCGATCAAAGCTCGATAGATAGTAACATACTGATAATATTAGATTACAACGTAGAAAGACCCAATTTCAACGTAGTAATTATAGATTTATGTTTATCTTGTCATTCAATATGGCAGGGGCAAGGAGGTCTCAAGGCCCATTATCATTTGAAGGTACATGGAGTGTTCTCGGGATGTGAAAGTGTAAATATAGCTTGGACAGTACAGTTATCCTTTTTAAAAAGATAGTTCCTGGTCACAGTAAGTTGTTTACAAAAATCCGGATTTCGAGCTTTTCGCACATCATCAGGTTGAAGGAGTTCTAGAACCTTAGTAGAACTCCTTCAACCTGATGATGAGCTAAAAGCTCGAAATCCGGATCGTTGCGAACAACTTACAATGAGTAGGAAATATCTTTTTAAAAGGATTGAGTTTGAACCATGTCATAGTAGAAACAAAAGGCGTCATTTTTTTATACCATTCGAGGATGGCCTGTCCCCTTTTTTTATCACCTTGAGTTTTATAATTTTTACGAAAGGAAGGGTGCACCTTTCAAACTTTATGTTTTTCTATTGTGAAATTACTGATTGTAACGGAAATAGCATCCTGGCGATTTTAACAGTATGTAACCGAAAATGATTAATCAGATCCGTTTGACGTTTTCTTTACATGTCTCACCATGTATGGATATGACAAAATATGACATCGGATAAGGTTCGTGTTATCATAAGGGACCATCTGTTGGCAAGCATTGTACCCACCTGCTTTTCTTTTTCTGACTTTATATGCGAGTTTCTCTTGTTTCTTGTGGTGCTGGAATGCTTGCAGAGATTTCTCGCTTAAAAATCAAAATAGTTTTATATGCTTTCGGCAGCTTCTAGAAGGGTCGCTTGCAACCCCACTTGATGATGATCGTTCACCCTAGTCTTGAGTTCTACAACCACGTCTCTCGACATGAATTGCAAAAGTGAGGATGGATTGAAAGCTTGGTGTGGAATTTTTGGCAGTAGAATTGGATCAGTTCGTTCAAAAAAGGGCTGTGGAGGTCGTTGCGGATAGTGAGGTTAGTTTAGTCCCGCAGCAAAAAGCTTTGACAATTTATCCGAAGAGTTCTGGAAGGATTGGATGCGTGTGTTATTGGACGGTTTTGTCCAAAGAGATCTTAATAATTTCTTTAATCAGATTTCCGTCCTAAAATTCGTTAGTTGTTCAAGCCCTTCGAAATCTTGTGTGGGGATTCTAGGTCTTTTTAGATATAGTTGCTAGGTATCTGGCTTAAGTGGATGTCGGTATCTCCTTGTATGGGCACATTTTTCCTCAGTACACTTTTTTCATCAGTCTTTGAACAACTCAAGGTATTCTTGGATGTTGTAGTTTGTCAGGATAAGATTCTTATTAGAAATGTGTAGAGATTAGTGACCGTTAATCGATAGTTATTCAGATATCGTGAGATGCGGTCGGGTGTGATGTAGGTTTCAGAAAAACATTTTCTTTATCGTACCAACGTTTCGATCTTTTATTGAGATCATCTTCAGGGCTCAAAGTGTTTGTCTTCTGTGTAATTGTGCCATCCTTGTGTGTCGTGTTGAGAGTGCACTCTTATTGCAAGGAATGGCACAATTACACAAAAGACAAACACTTTGAGCCCTGAAGATGATCTCAATAAAGATTGAAACGTTGGTACGATAAAGAAAATGTTTTTCTGAAACCTACATCACACCAGACCGCATCTCACGATATCTGAATAACTATTCTTATTAGAACTCAAGACAGGCAGGATGGTACCATACTCCGTTGTTGGACGCCGGCTTGAATTAGTCTATGTGAGTATATGTTGCCGGATCACACACTTGGTCGTTATTAATTTAAAAAAAATTGTTAGATTAATAATGGAATTTTTAAGTCCTTGTTCATTGATTGTATTGGCCTTATTTCTTTTCACATAGCAAGAGACAAAATCTAATGAAATGAGTGATTTGATCTGGGGAGGATGAAAGCGTTCAAAAATTCCAGGGGCGACGGCGGAATCGAACCCACGGCCGCTTGGTCTACGAGCCGCTAGTTTCATACGCTAACCTCTCGGCTGTCACGGGCACCATAGTAAATTTTTTTACGAGGGTTCGCAACAGCAGAGGTCATATACCTCAGGGTGCCGGTGTTTTCGAAAAAAGCCCATTTTAAGTATGTCCGGTTCGAATCCAAGGCCGCTGGATTCGAACCCGGGACCTTTACGCGATGAGCGCCGTATCAACGCTTAAACCGTTGCGGCCACCGACACCCCATATAGATGAATTATTAAAAAATTAAGTTAATTACACTACAAAAACGCCTTGTGAACGAAATTACTGATACCGAAGGCATTGCAAATGTTTCAGAATGGTCCTGGGCACGGTCTCAGCAAGGAGAATCGCGGAGGGCTTTCGGAATCACGAAAACTACCAGCGACTACAAAAATAAAATAACACTCCAGCAAATAAATTCATGACTGTGTTGTGTCGCATTGAACCGATGGTCGCTTGAAGAAATTTGACTAACGTGGCGTTCTTTTCTGCAATCAGTGGTTATATTGGTGCAATTTGGTCAATTGGACTGCAATCAATCAAGAGACAATTCTCACATCTAGTTTCGACAAGCCAACGTATTACGATGCAGTCGGGAGAAAGAAAAGAATCAGAATTTTCTGAGGATGACAGTTTCATTTTGGGAAGATTTCTACTTGATTTCGTGTATGAATGGAATTAGGAACTGATTCCGTTGGGTGCTGAAATGACTTAGTTGTCGACCTGTCTGTACATCGGTGTACATGCGTACATACATGTGCAGATGTGAGCTTATATAATAAGTAATCAACTCTGTTACATTCAAGCCATTATAAAAACTAAATAGGAACAGTATTATCACAATGACCATGCGAAACAAACAACAAAAAATCACGGACCTAATCCATCAATGACCACTTTTGTCTAAATCCAACAAAGCTTTGACGAACTTATAAAAAGAACTTGAACCAGAAACGAATAATCACACAAATCCACTACTGAAGAAGGCGAAAAGGCGAACCTTCCATACCGATTTAGATGGCACAGGAAAAAATTAAGAATGTTGGACGACCAAACAAGTGGATTTGTTTAATAGAGAGAAAGGTTATGTTTAACTCGTTGTTTTTCACCAGAAGAATGTTTTTCTTTCTGTGTTTCCACTTAAGAGTTTTGTTTTATTAGTCTTAAACTTGCGAAGATGAGATGACCTAAACGTCAGATCACACAAAACCACTACTGAGGAAGGCCAAGTCGAACCTTTCAGACCGATTTAGGTGGCACAGGAAAAAGACAAGAATGTTGAGGATGACCAAACAGGGGGATTTGTTTAATAAATGGAAAGATTTTTGTTTTACAAGTCTTACCCTTGCGAAGATGCAATGTTCAGATCCAGTGAGCCGCCTTTCACTCCTTTTGTCATTTTCACGCGTGAGAGCGTTAGCTACTGAGAGAAAGCTTATGCTCCATACAACTTGAACAACTGATTTGACCTGTTCAATACTCAAAGGAGAGGACACGACAGCGTCCTCTAAGGTGAGATGATAGATGGATGTTCTAGTCGGGGTGCGTATACCGCACTTTTCAAGAGCTATTGATATCCATCGTTCTGCTTAAAGCACACCGTAAGTCCTCATTCATCAAGGAACTTGATCGGTAGGCACAGTTTCAGTAGTTCAGTAGGAACTTGACCCAAAGCACTTCCTCCTGCAGGCAAGTGTAGCACCACAGTTAGTTAATACGTGTGTTGTGGCCTCCTCTGCTTCTTTACAGAATCTGCACGTGAGGTCTAGGGTTATACCATTCTTCTTTAAATGTCCCTTTAATTTGCAGGGTCCTGTTAAGAATCCTGCTTCCTTTGATACATTCTATTACTTCTTTCTTGGATTGTGTCCAATGAGTGAGTTCCATTGTTCCCTCATTTTCTTTTTATCCCTCTGTCTGAGGTACTCATTGATAGTGTAAGTTCTTTTGCCACAGAAGGGAAATAGAAAGGTTGTTTTTAACTCATTGTTTTTCACCAGTAGAATGTTTTTCTTTCTGTGGTTCAACATATGAATTTTGTTTTACAAGTCTTAACCTTGAGATGATGTGATGACCTCAGTTCAGTCCTTTTTGTTATTTTCAAGTGTGAGAGCGTTACTAGAGTTAACCTACGATATATAAAAAGTAGAAAAGTATTTTAAAGTAAACACAAACACACAGTCGTGGTTCCTAGGTAATAAGCTGTACAAGGTTGGAGGACGGAGGGGCGTAGGAGGCGGGTTAAGAGGGCTGAATTGTTTACAGTAGCAGTTTATTAGGGCGTGTGTTGACTGTTGAACAATATTGTTCTCTCCTCCGGCGAGGGTTGGAGTGTGACAAAGGCAATCTTGAGTGAGAGAGAGGGGGGAATCAATACCATCTTCGAGTGTCCCCTCGCGCACCCCCGTCCACCCCTTTTCATCCCTACCGACCCAAACAATTATCCGTCGGGGGAGACAAATTTTCAACCTTTTCCTCGGTGGGAAAGCCTTTTCATTCGGTTATTCCAGAGCGCTCGGGATCCTTACTTTACGGCGGCTCTCGCTCCGCGACGGGGGAGTGAGAGAGGTTTGTGTGAATTGAATTTGTATCTTTTTCCCTTGGCTTCTTTTTTCCTCTTTTTTTATTAAGCGGTTTACACCAGGGACAAATCTCTTTTTTTTCTTTTTCTTCTCTCTTTGAACTACCGCTATCGGTGGAATTTCGACGATATATGCGACAATGTTTACGTAAATTTGTCAAATTTTAACTTCTCCTAATAAATTAATACATCCATAAAATTCTACTATTTTGATCTACGAAATGGCAAAGAAATTTTTATCGAAGATTTGTTCAATCTCATCAAAATAGATTTTCTTCTTTCCCAGTCCTAAAATGCTTACTTGTGATGGAAAAGAACTCCTTTTCATGTTAAGCATCGCAATAAAGTGATTTCACTTGCACTTCGCAGGGGAAAAAATGAAAAAAAAAAATAACAACTTTATAACAAATTCACTAATTTCGTGGTCCGCTTGACCAATTAATACATCACAATTAATTGAAAAATGGCAAAAAGGAGGGAAAATTCAAAAGGTGGGGTTGAGATGGAAAGTTAGTGTCCGAGTGGATCGAGGTCACGATAGCTCAGGTGGTAGAGCAGCGGCGTATCTAGCCGAAGATCATGGGTTCGAATCCCGCTCGTGCCATTGACTTTTTTATCTCAACTAAAAACCTTAATTATTTATAACAAATTATTTTCAACCACCGACCTTGGTAAAGTTTTGGTAAAATTGGTCAAAGGTCAACCTTGGACATTTCTCACCCTAAACGAAGCCCAAAGAAGGCTTATTGACTTCTTCTACCTCCTCTAATTGGAGGTATTTTCCTTCATGTTGGGTACTCTTATTCAATAATAAATAAATAATATTTTTCATGAGAAAAAGTTGCCAAATAAAATATGAGAAACGCTGGTACTCAATACGATAAAGTCTCGAGGTCTCGGGCCATCGTCTTTTAAGACAAGGCAGATTCTCATTTGGCAGTAGGATTAGGATTGATTCGAAACCTTGGTGATTAACTTTTGGAAGCGGGATGGGATAAGTTTGTCGACAAAAGGAATATTGTTGAATGTTCCACCCCGCATATCGGTAACCCTCAGGGATCAAGTGTCCTGATGGGTCTTGCAATTTTTATGAAGTTTTGTATCGGTCGATTAAATAAATAAAAAGTTTCGTTGATCCTGTAACTACGCTTAGGTTTATACCCCTATTTTGGACCAAAGTTTAGTAGTTTCTTTTAGAATGTTCGGTGGTACCTAGGAGTCCAAGTCCATATGTCCAGATGGAAATTAAAAACGATCAAAATGTCTTCAGTACCGTGGTCGATTAGTGTAGTAAAGATCGTTGGTGATTTGAGAATTCTGATTAGGCTAGATTGTTTGGTAACCCAATGGTGCAGGTCTATGATGGACGTCATCCTAACCTTGGTCTTGTAAATGCCTCAAAGTTTCATGAATTGGTTGGTTTGAGAAGTAGAAAGGATCACCGGCTTTGGGCTGAAATGTTTACATTCGGTATTGGGTAGATTGCTTGGTAGTACCACAATTCAAGTTGATATGTGCTGGTAAATCATATAATCATCTTGTTAACGTATTAAAATTGTGATTATTTAGATACAAAGAAAGAAACCCGTCACTTTCTCGAGTTTTAACCAGATAGGGTCTGACGTTTAAGTTTAAACTCTTGTTCTGAGCCAAAGTTTTAATTAATTCCGGTCCACTCGTATAGTGGTGCCTCCAAAGTATTACAGAGAAGGTTTAGACTAAAAAGATAGAACGGATCGAGAGTTTGTATGAACTTTTGGAGGCGAGATTGGATCAGTTGAAAAAAAGGAATGTTCAGGCCGTTGGTAATAAGGAAGACTGACCTCTACCTGCGCGTAAGGTCTATATGTCCAAAGCGTGATAATGCCTTGTTTTAAAGTTGTGTTTGGACATTTAAAACCGATTTCCGTTCTAAAAGACTAGTGGTTGTTTCATGTCTTCTATTAAGTCGTTCTCTTTAAGTCTTGTATGGGATGCCACGTCAGTCTTCTGTCTAGGTATAGTCCATAATATCTGACTAGAGTGGAAATCGAAAGGTTGATGTTCAGCGGATGGCAAGTATCTACATTGTGCGTAATTTCCTCATTCAGTCTTATCGTACAATTTTGGCAGCTTTCTTTCATCCACTTATGTTTTCCTTGGATGTTAGAGATTTCAGACTAGAAGAAAGAACTATCTGTGTAGGTATTGATGATGTTTGGATATGTAAGAAGCTATCAGTATTCTAATGCAAAGTATGGGACCAAGAACTCGTCCTTGTGAAACGTTGTATTGTTTTGTCCTGAATCCCTAGCCATTAATCGTTAATCTTTACTAGCATATACTCACACATCTAAATATCTTAAAACCGAACAAAAGAAAAATGCAAAAACACCAAAGATAAATGTAAACTATTTAATAAACAAGGGGATTTTACTCTCAAGGTGGTTTAAATATAAAAAAGAAGCGCTTCCGCCCTTGCTAGTTGTACGATGAATATAAATAATATAATTAATTGCGGTGTGACTGTGAAATCAGCGCTGATAAACTTCTGGCGGCAGTTATCAACGTACAGATAATGAGCAGAAAATCAGTCCGTCCATTGGAAATGACTTAAATATTATATAACGCTTTCAAGTAAAGAATAATATGAAAAAATGAAAAGTTTGAAAATGAAATAGTAAAGTAAAGAAAATTAATAAAAATAATATAGCAAAGAAAAATAGTAAAGTAGAGAAAAATTATGTAAAAAAATTAAAATAAAGAAAATTAATAAACATAATAAATTGGAATAAAACGGGGAGTCGAAATGGAAGTTGTGGCATGGGCGATCGAAGTCACGATAGCTCAAGTGGTATAGAAGCGGCGTATTTAGCCGAAAGTCGTGGGTTCGAATCCCGCCCGTGACACAAATTTTTCATTTCGAAAAAACTGTGTATAATTAATTGACTAATAAAGCAAAGAAAATAGTTAAGTAAAGAAAAATAGAAAATTAAAAGAAAATAGTAAAGGAAAGAAAAATAAGTAAAAACTATAAAGAAACAAAAAAAGTAAAATAAAGGAAAAGACTTGTTAAAAAAAGAATAAAGTAAAAAAAATAGTAAATTGAAGAGAAGTATTAAAGAAAAGTCAAATAATGAAGTAAAGATATATAAAATCAATTATTATGCAGCATGCAATTTCAATAATTACGAATGATAAGTAATATATATAAATATATGTATGAATAATATATAACAATATATAAATAAAAGCAAATCTTATGTAAAATATAAAAAAAATCTGTTTAACGGAAAAGAAACATTAACAATCTCCTATCAATTCGGGTTGAGATTTGAATTATATGCTAAAGCTTGTTAATTAATTCAGGCCCAAAATGGTCAGGAATATTATGAACATGTTTTCCTAATTCTGATACGACCAAAAACTGTTGATAAGATATGACACTCCCAAAGAATACGTGATTTTTGATAAAGGTTTCGTTCTCATTTGTGAAGGAAGAGTATTTTTTCAAACTGGCAAAATTCAGTCGGATTTTACGATAAATTTAGAGAAGAGCTCGCTGAATGCTACGCGGTTGGGCAATATTGTGCTGCATATAGTTTTCGCTGTTCTACTTACTTAAAGAAAAATAACTGAACGGGGGAGAAAAAACGTGAATTAAGTAATGAAAATTTCTTACTGCATAGGATACAGAATGGATCGAAAACACAAGTTAGATGATGAAGATCCTATCCCCTACTATGAAAGCGAGAGAGCACTGTGGAAAAAACTATAATAACAAAATTTTCCATGCCAAATGCATTTGTAACTTCAGCCCTAACGGTTATGGTAATGATGCTTTATGGTAAGGAGTCTCGCACTCCTTTGTATTGAACAATGTTAAGTTGGTGGTAATAAACTTACGCTATAATTTTTTCTGTATAACAGGAGAGAGTTTCTTGGGTTAATGCAAGAATCGTGAATACTTCCTATAACTGAGGTGTGCTGCACCCCATCTGGCGAAATGTGTTCACATTGGTCACCAGGTGAGAGGAGGGTTAACAACGGAAGAGTAGTCTAAATGATGCTAGAGTTTGGAATAGTCTTTCCATGAGAGATTGTTAGAAATGTTTTATGGATTTTGAGTTTGAAGAAAATCTGGCTAATTTTTTAGTGAATTTATTTATATTTTTCATGTTGTTATGAAAGATTGTATACAGATAGATGATTTCCTTTATAGTAGGAATGGGTTTAAGGTGGAGCGATTTGAAATTTATTCTATTTAGTATGATAATCTTAATTCGTGTTCAGGGGTGTAGTAATTGATAATAATATGTATAGTGCGGGCAGAGACGGGAAAGGGGGTGTAAAACAAAAGGGGGATGGGGAGAAGTAAGGGAGCGGGGTAGTGGAGTAGTGCAGGGCGAGTGTGTCTCTGTGTGAGTGCGTGTCGGGCCGTCTGCGTGCCTGCGTGTGCGGGCCATGTCCCGGGTTTGTGTTAACAGGCTTCGGGACAGGGTGTCAACTGTGTCTCGGGGTCTTGTAATTTGTCCTGGGGGTGGGAGACGGCGGGGGGTGGCCGGGGGCCGAGGGGGTGCCATTGATCTGCCACTTTCTACGACGCGGATTGGCCCGGGGGCGGGGCGGGGGGCCGTCTCACGCAGGCCCCGACTAAAAAGAAGCCCCTGTCCCGGAGAGGGGAAAAAAGCGGTGGGGGCCACCCCGAAACACCCTCGTCCGCCTTTTTGGACGAAGTGGGGGGCGGGCGAGGTGGGGGCCCCTCTCTGGTGGGGGGCCACTCCACGAGCACCAGCTCTAGGAAAAATCACTTTTTTCGCTGGAGCCCACACCTGCAGTCGGTGTGATTTTTGACGCGAAGGAGCTTCTCTCCGATCTCAGTGCCTGTGTATATTGTGTCTTGTGTCGAGAGACAATGTATCATGTGGAACTATACCAGTGATCCCGCTTCGTCACGCTATGGCACACTTCCCTCCGCCACTTTCGCCTAATAACCAGGTATTTTTTCAGTTTTAATCAACTATTAATTAACAGAACTCATCATCGTTTTCCCAACATCCTTTCACACATCTGAAAAAATAAACCTACACCAAGTAAAAAAACAACAACACAAAATAACATCCATTACAACAGAAAAATTAACTACTTTAAAAGATAGTTCTTACTAATAGTTTGTTGTTTCCAAATTACCTGATTTCAAGCATTAAAACGATCATCATCAGTTTGAAGGAGTTACAAACACATTTCCCGACATGAATTGTAAGAGTACTTTTGACTGTTGTAATTCAAATCGAGAGACGTGTTTCAAACTCCTTCAAACTGATGATGAGCGTTTAATGCTTGAAATCAAAATCGTAGAAAAAAAACTGAGTGTAAGGACAATCTTTTAAAGCAAATGAACAATTGAACAACATACACTCCTCACCTTTATCATTTCTACAGAAAAAATATGTGCAAGTAAGACAGAACAGAACAAATTAAACGACTTGTCAATTCGATAAACGCAATCTTTCAACAAAAATACGCGCCGTCGACAAAATTTTGTAATAGTGTAAAACTACGTTGAACTATTGTTCATTCTTGAATTTCTCAAACGTAAAATAACACTTGCATCAGCCGATAAACGGTAATTTTGAAAAGGCGGAAAGTAACCGGCTTCGGATCATAAAAAATCATATGTTTACTGTGTTTTTGGTTTGTTAAAATCGCTCTTGACTCGCACCAAAGAAATTGTGTTTGAACGAAAACCTAATATGATAGAAATATTTTAATAATGACCGTGCTTTTCATGTTAATGTAACCCGGAATCGTGTTATTTAATTATTGAAATCATGTCTTATGACAATGTCGTAAAATGAAAACGACTTTATGACGTCGATCCGTGAAATTCCATGTGTTCCATCTGTAAAAGAAAAATCCGTGTCTTCGGCCCGAGATCTTTGAAATCTATGAACACGCTTGAATTTTATACCAATTTATAAAAAATTTGAATGTTCATTTTAATCGTTGTTGACGAAGCAAAATTTTCGGTGGAATGGAATTGACAACACATCGGTGCCATGTGAGCGATCAGCTGACCGGCCAACCTTCCAGGGGGTGTTTTCTAGCCTTTTGGGCCCACGTGCTGTTTGAAATTGTACAGACTCGACGATTCTTAAAACTTGTAAACTTGATTGAAATGTATTTGTAATAGGTTAATTTCCACGTTCGTACGCTTCGATGATGTTCGAAAACAAAATATTTCGTCATGAGAATTTTTTCTGTTTTTCTAAACAAGCTGAACCCTTTGATTCGGAATAGTCCCGCCCTTAAAATTTATTTAGAAAATACACTAACCCGATATACAAAAATTAAGAAAAATCTTGTTCCTCAGACGTCTTTACGTGCAATGTTAAGGTTGTCACACTAATACAAACTTTAGGCTGTCTTTACTATAATATTTTACTAAATTTTTGATTCTCTGTCTTTGGTTTTTAAGAAAAATCCTTTGAGACGGTATAGTGAATATTTTCAAAATAAATTACCGTTCGAGTTTGGTAATTTCTCAGGTAGCAACCCACAAAACCCCATACGTATATGAAATGTCATTATGGTAAAATATTCATCATATAAATATTCATCGAATGCCTAACCGTCCTGGGGGCAAAAATGGATAGGTCAAAAACACAGCTTTCCAAAATTGCTACTTTGAAGTTTAGACCGTTAGAAATTTCAGTTTTGTAGTAACTAGGTTTATTCTCCTGTCTTATGGGAAGGTGTCCTTATGGACATTATCAATTATGCAGACTGTCAGGACTAAGGACACTGGAATATGCACTCATTTTGCTAAAATTTGACCAATCCAGTAACTCGTGAGTGCAGAATTGCCTCAAATTCTCAACTTACATAATTCCTAATTTTTTTGGCAAAAATATCTTTAAACTTAATTTCAGTAGATGTTTCATTTATGTGTCTTTAAGACATGGTTTTTTTCATCCCTGTTTGTATGATATCGAGCCATGTTAAATCTTTTGCTTAAGTCGTTTCTGATCAGCTTATTTTTGCTGTTTTTTGTCAGATGCTTTTATGCATCTTCAGTGATCTGTTTGTTTTTGTCTAATAATCCTTTTTGAACAGGCCGAAACCACAAATTTTCCACATCAATCATGGATCAATCTTAACGATCTCCGCCGGATTTGAACAAATTGTTTAAAAAATTATATTCACTCGAATTTTCCTACTTTCAATCAAATAATAAAATTTAATATTTGTTTGAACAAAATCGAGATTTACGAGGGGTTACGGGCAAAATAAACAAGCCTGTTTTAACAGCCTCTTCCCCTTTCTTCTCGAGTGGCCCGGGGAGAAGAAATTGAGTATGTCCGTTGAAAAAGATCTGAGGCGCCCCCATTAGGGCCGTTCCGTTCCCCTAAATCACACTGAAGAAGACGTTATCAAACAAAGGGAAGACAGAGGCTACACTTTTTTCCGCGGCCTCCCGCCGGCCAATCTGTCAACCTGGCCCCCTCTTTAAAATGTCCTCGGTTCAAACAGAACTTTTGATACAGAATACGATAATGTACTGGATCTAGGTCTGATTGAAAAATTCAATTATCTGCCAAGCTTTCGACCCATTTTAAGGTCATCAGGGCAAAACAATCTTCAGATGTCTTCATTAATCATTCATTAAAAACTTAATTATGTCAATTTGTAGACGTCTTTAAGATAGTTTTGTTCTGATGATGACTTTACACAAGGCCGAAAGCTTGGCAGATAAACAAATTTATTTTTTTCATACAGGCCATACCGAAATCACGAATATTAAACTAATGGTAATACTTTAAGCAGAACTTTGAAAATAGTTCAATCAGCTAATAGTAACATTTCCAAATATTATTTGTATGATTCGTGGGTCCTCTTGGTTACGAAGATCTATTACGTTTTGAGCCCCAAAATTATTCATTTTGCCCAATCAGCAGCTTAAGTTTAATTTTACTTAAAGTACTATGTGTCTACTTTAAAATGATCTGTTTTCTTCTTCAAAAAGGTGAAAATTAATTATTAAGTTGTTGTGAGATGTCCTCTTGTCGTCTACCGGAAGACGAAATTGTAGTTTAGCCCTTCCCGATCATTTCGGCCTGCCTAATCTCGGGTCAGGCGCGTTCCGATGTCTCAACATCTTCAGAGGCGCTATTGTATATAATGTGTGGTGTTGGAGGTCATGAAGTGCAGTCTGGTGTGCAAAGCGAACTCTCAACACGACACACAAGAATAACACATCTACACGGAAAACAAACACTTTGAGCCCTGAAGATGATCTCAATAAAGATCGAAACGTTGGCATGAAAAATATCACGTTTTTTAAAACCTACGTCCCACCTGACCGCACCTCACGATCTCCAATTAATCGTTGTATATAATTATATATAAAAAGAAAAAAAAGAGCCTCTGTAGATGTTGAAAAGGCGAAAAGTTTCTGAGTGACCAAAATAGTCTCAAATATAAATTAATAATTTAGGCTGTATTAAATGACACCGTGCAATAAAAAATTTGGTCAAGTACTAAATTCTGAGAATATTGAAGAAAAAAAATTGTTCAATTTATCTTACCTACTATTTCAATATATTATCTTACCGTTTTATCATTTTAGGAGAGATTTTAAGCTAAATGATGAGGATTTTTTTTATTATTAATTTATTACACAGGCTTGTAGGTGCTGAAGGATTTGTTGTTCTCTCATTCGCCAACTGCCGTTGGGCCGGTTAATCGTCCGATTATATTATTAATAACAACACGTTGGAAATATTTTATTATTTTACGCCTTTTTCCGGCCGAGGGCTGGCAGTAAAAATAACAATTCGCCTCCTAGCGTGATGTCGAATGCTAATCGAGCACATGAGCCACCTTGTTTTCTATAGTCTAGTTAACATTATAGCCATGACGATGAATTTCTCATTCTGTCGCTAATTAAAGGACCTCGGCAAACCCTGGGCTATCGGTGCTATTGTTTCCCCGGTCGATTACGCCCGGCTAGCCCGATTGCTATTTAATCTCGGCTTCAGAAAAAAAAAGAAGGGAAAAACGAAAAATCGACCCGTTGAAAAAGTCCCTTGGACTTTCAAATTCATGCAGGATATTATTATAATGGATATTATAAATATTGTAGAAAAATTGCTTAAATGTACGTGTAAAAATGTCTTTTAATCCCGAATGACCGTTAATAATAAAAATGCTCCTGGTTACAACGCTAGGCATTTATTTCCCAAAATATTTAATTGTTAAGAATTTCCGGAACATAATTTATAAATGTGTGGTGATTAGTGACCGTTAGTCGATGATTGTTCGGAAATCGTGAGATGCGGTCTGGTGTGATGTAGGTTTCAGAAAAACATTTTCATTATCGTGCCAACGTTTCGATCTTTATTGAGCCTTGAAGAAGATCTCTGAAAAAATGTTTTTCTGAAACCTACATCACACCAGATCGCATCTCACGATTTCTAAATAAACATTTTTTCTAAAAGTAAAATTTACTTGTTTTTAGCAAGTTTTAAACTAGAGTTTAATATAGTTCAAACTCATTTCTAGCATACATGAAACTTAATTAGTAAAAATACTTGTAACTTGAAACTCTGGCTTTCTCTCGTTTAAACGTATGTCCAGTTCCAAACATGATTTTTCTTAAGTTGAAACCTATTTGTACAATGATTTAAACTCGGATATATTTTGATTTAAGCATTTTTCAAGCATGCATAAACTCGAGCTCCTTAAGCATCCTCCTAGCATCGCTGCATGATTTAAATTCGGGGGTTTTTGCAGTTGAAACACGCACCAGCTTGAAACTAAGGTTTTAGTAAGCTTGAACCTGTTTTCTTATAAATGTGTGGTGATTAGTAACCGTTAGTCGATGATTGTTCGGAAATCGTGAGATGCGATCTGGTGGGATGTAGGTTTCAGAAAAACATTTTCATTATCGTGCCAACGTTTCGATCTTTATTGAGATCATCTGCAGGGCCTGGGATTTACAAGCATTGTTTAAATTTAACAAATACATGTAGGATTTGGAAAAAATTGAATTTATACAATGCAAAAAATATTTTTTTTATATTCAAAGTATTTCTACTCACTAACAACAACAAACACTTTGATTGAATATAAAAAAAAATATTTTTTGCATTGTATAAATTCAATTTTTTCCAAATCCTACATGTATTTGTTAAATTTAAACAATGTTTGAAGATCCCAGGCCCTGAAGATGATCTCAATAAAGATCGAAACGTTGGCACGATAATGAAAATGTTTTTCTGAAACCTACATCACACCAGATCGCATCTCACGATTTCCGAACAATAATTTATAAACATGTTTACTGTTTATGTTATTTGTTTATTATTGATGTTCACAAAATATAATTTATATATATAACACTCGACATTTTGACTTGAACGTATAACAGTATCTATCATAACAATGTTGACTAATAGAATCGGTGTAAAACTAAAGATTATTTTCTTCCATTATTATTTTTATGCAATAGTTCACACGAAAAGGTTTGATTTGGACAGAAATTGCCCATCTCTATAAATGCTTTAACGACTACCGTTCGGTTGATATCTCTTGTCGGACTTAAGGCTTACGTTGTTTTATTTTATGGAGTGCAGTTACTGTGAAATCGCCGCACACATAAACGAGTCCTTACAATTTTTGTCAGAAAAATGTTGTGTTTGTGACCGTTAGCCAATGATTATTTGGAGATCGTGAGATGCGGTCTGGTGTGACATAGGTTTTAGAAAAAACATTTTCTTTATCGTGCCAACGTTTCGATCTTTGTTGAGACACAGAAAACAAACACTTTGAGCCCTGAAGATGATCTGAATAAATATCGAAACGTTGGCACGATGAAGAAAATGTTTTTTCTAAAACCTACGTCAAACCAGACCGCATCTTACGATGTCCAAATAATTTTTGTCAAAAACATGAACTTTCCAAATAAAATAATAGTTTCTTTAGTAATACGTAACTAAATGTAAATACATCTTTAGGCACACGTTAACTACAAGAACCGAGTGCATTGTTGTAGGTAAAAACCAATTTTACTTATCCTTAAAACACAGTTAATATTTGATTTTATTGCTCTATTTCAGTAATTTATATTTATATTTTTAAACTAATATTATTATTTTTAGAGCATCTTACTTGTAATTCAATTAATCCCTAATGGTTTAGATCGACGCATAAAACAGACAGAAAGCTTGTATAAATTTTATTTACGAAAAAAATCGAAAAAAACTTCATGAGCAGGAAAATGTAGTTAGTTCATTATATAGTTTGAATTTTGAAATTCGGCCGAGCGGTTTCGGTGTACAAAACGTATTTGCCACGATTGCGGGTCTGTGTTCGAATCCCGGCAGAGCCAATGATCTTTTAATGGATTATCGTATAAAACATGTATTGTAAAAGAGTTTGACACGTCAGGAACTTCCAACTTGTTCATTTAGAATTTTTGTTTTTTAAATAACTATAACCTAGTATCACACTAGAAAATATTTAACTATAATAAACTCGAAATAGTACTATGTAAGTAATATAAATATATTAATAATTTATTGTGAGATGTCCTTCTGTGATCTGCCGTAAGAAGAAGCTGTATTTGTAAAAACGTTAGTCAACCTGAATTTCAAATTTTGGATATGCAGAAAACATGAACAGAATTTAAACTAGAATTAAGTTTAAAAGAAGAATACCTAAATTTAAACTGCCGAAAGTGTGAGTTTTAAGCTAGAAATACGGCTAAAATTCAAAAATCACGGTTATTAAACTAGAAATTTTGTCTGCAGCACACCTGACTTTCAAGCTAGAAAATTATTTAAACGTTCTTAAACCTGATTTTCAATTATGATAGAAATATGTTTGAAATAAAAATAAACCCGAGTTCAAATGATACTAAAAATGACTATGACTCAAAGTTAGAAAACCCGAGTTTCTAGCTAGAAATATGTAACTTAAGAAATTCCTCGGAATTTTTTGAAACATGTTTAAGCTTAAGAAAAAGCCAGTTCCAAGTTGCAAATATGTTTAAGCTCAATGTGTTTTATCTTCAGAAAACTAAATTTCCTAAATTTTACTTTCAGAAAAAAACGAGTTTCGAACTGAAATTATGTTTAAACTTAGGAAAATTCGAGTTTTAAGGTAGAAACATGTGTAAGCTTAAGAAAACTCCAGTTTCAAGTGGAAATATGTTGAAACTCCAGGAAGCCCGAATTTTAAGCCGTTCAACTTCTAAAATTCAGAAAGCTTAGGTGTTAAGGTAGAGTTGGGTTTTATCTTCAGAAAACTAAATTTCCAGCTTGAAAAAGTTTAAACTTCTGTAAACCTGAGTTTCAATCCTGTTATATTTGAACTAACTTTAACCCAAGTTTAAAACAGAGGATCAGTGTTTAGATATAGAACGTATAATGTAAGTAGGTAAATTGTAATTATGTGACCAAAAATAATCAATTTTTGCATTTTGTTACTGTTCTGTAGAGTCCTGATGAAGGTGAAACAGAAAGGTTAAAATTTTGGCAATTCGGAAATATAAACTTCTGCAGATTCGAGTTTGAAACTTGGGTGAAAAATGTTTAAGTTTAAATCATTCTAGAAATATGATGAAACATCAGATAGGCCGAGTTTCAAGCTGGAAATTCAAATAGTTTTACATTAAGAAAATACGGGTTTAAAATAATGTTGGAAATATATTTTAACTTAAGATAGCTCGTGTTTGAAACTAGAAATTTAACTTTAGAACGCCTGAGTTTCAAGCTAGATGTATTTTGTTAATATCAGAAAATCCGAGTTTAAACCAGGCTAGAAATTCGTTTGAACTTCGGGAGTTTTGGTTTGAGAAAGATTTAATCAAAAATGAACCCGAGTTTAAATTATTAGGAATATGTTTAAACTTCAGATAAGCCGAGTTTCAAGCTAGAAATACAGTTTGTTTTATATTCGGAATATGGGAGTTTTAAATCACGTTAGAAATATTTTCAACATGAGATAGCTAGAATTTCAAGTTTTCTGTTTAAACTTTAGAAAATCCGAGTTTCAAGTAGAAATATTTTTAAATTGTAAACACGAAAAAAAAAATTAGCTAGAAATATATCTAGACTTCAAAACGTTCGAGTTACTATCATGCTAGAAATATTTTTAAATTTTAGATAACCCTTGTTGAGAGCTAGAAATATGGTTAAACTATAGTGAACCCGAGTTAATATAATGCTAAAAATATGTTTAAGCTTTAGAGGAACTAAGTTTACGAGTCACTTCCTCCTCATTTCAAAAAATTATCTGATTATTCCCGAACACTGAAGTTCTACTTGAAGATATTTAAAAAAAGATAAGTTAAAATCAACTATTGTGTGTTATTTGTTGTAAAAAGTAAAAACGTTATATAAGTTATATTAATATTAAAATTAAAGGTTTAAATATTAAATTTGTTTTTAAATAATTGAGTAGGTTAATATTTAACCACTGCATTAACGTTAAATAAATTGTTTATTTATTTGCATTCAATACAGGCCAACGGTTAATGATAAATTATCGAGCTATTGGGTTGTCCGGAAAATAATGCAGGATTTTAAGTTTTCATTAAAAAAAATCTATATAAAATATTCTGTTTACGTTTACAGGATTACTCATTTGTATGAATGTCAACACTTATTAATCCTCTTCCAAATGATATTGTTTGTTTACCTCTGTAGCATTCCGCTACTTGGAAATAATTCAGTCATCCTTATAATGTCAAAGCGAGAATTTCGTACGATTTTCTTTTACGAGTTTAAACTCGGCCGAAGCGGAGCCCAAACGGCTAGAAACATTAACCAAGTCTGGGGCGAGGGTTGTGTTAATGAGTGCACTGTGCAAAGGTGGTTTAAAAAATTTCGGGAGGGAGATTTCAGCCTTGAAGATGAAGAAGGTCGTGGAAGGCCTTCCTCTCTTAATGATGATGTTCTGCGATCAGTGGTGGAAGAAAACCCCAAAACAACTGTTCGAGAACTTGCAGAGCAACTCAAAGTCAGTAAAACGACCGTCGCTGACCACCTCAAGGCGATTGGAAAAGTGAAAAAACTCGAAAATTGGGTTCCACACTCATTAAACGATCGCCAAAAAAATCAGCGCTTTGATGTTTGTGCATCACTTCTTTGTCGAAACAAAAATGACCCATTTCTGGCCAGAATTGTTACATGTGACGAAAAGTGGATTCTCTACGATAACACTAGACGTTCTGGACAGTGGCTCGACAAAGGAGAAGCTCCAATACATTTTCCAAAGCCCCCAACTCATCAAAAAAAGGTAATGGTTACGGTATGGTGGGCTTCATTTGGTTTAATACACTACAGCTTCTTAAATCCTGGCGAAACCATCAATGCTGAATCATACTGTAACCAAATTAATACCATGCATCAGAAATTGGCAGTAATGAAGCCCTCTTTGGTCAATCGGAAAGGGCCCATTTTGTTGCATGACAACGCTCGACCACATGTGTCACGTGTAACGTCACAAAAATTATTGGAGCTTGGCTATGAAACTTTGCCTCACCCACCCTACTCTCCGGACCTCTCGCCTACTGACTACCATTTTTTTAGACACCTGGACCACTACTTACAACACATAATATTCAAAAATCAAACGGAACTGGAAAATGCATTTATTGACTTTATCAATTCTAAAAATTCTGAATTCTACTCAGACGGAATTAATAAGTTACCAACACGTTGGGAGAAATGTATTGAGAGTATGGGAAATTATTTTGATTAAAGAACATTGCTTTAAAGTAACTAGTTTCTTTTTTTTTGTTTAATACCAAAATCCTGCATTATTTTCCGGACAACCCAATAATTAGAAAACAATAAAGGCAAATTAGTTAACAGCATTGTCTTGTTTTAAATGTTAATTGACGACGTGTTTGCTCGGATAAATTAATTGGAAAACACTGTTTGCGGTCCTGTCATTTCCAGGTCGATTCCAGGCCCACTTTAAATATTGCATATCCGTTTTATCCGATTCGGCGGACGTTGATTGAAGTAACTTGCGTTTGTCAAATCCCAGCAACAGAACCGATAGAAATTCTAGAATCGTAACGCATTCGCAACCTATTTAAAATTGCCTTTCTAATCGGGGAAAAAAATCGATGATTGTTTATTGCAAATTATAATAATTGGAAATTATCTTTGGCTTTTAAAATTGAAGAAAATATTTAATGGCGGATTTTTATCGATTCGGCCATCATAGTTTACCTTGCTTTTCAAAAATTTTATTTATTTATTCTTACAAATGAGAGAAAATCTATACGGATTTGATGATCAAACTTTCGATTTTCAATAAGATCGACAAATTTTACAAAAGTAATAAAATAAGGTAAATATATTATTTCTCTAATTCAAACGGGTGGATTCTTCACAGGCGTTCAAATTCCCAGCTCCTCTCTCAATACACCCAAGTTAGCTTAAGTACGTCTTGTGGTAATGTCACAAGTAAAGCTCGAGAATATCGTCAATGAATTTGATGATGAAGCATTTAATTTATGGCTAGTTAGATCGATTATATTTTCATTTTGATTTATTCAGGCATTGTCACGGTTATTTGAATAGGAGATTTATTATTGTTTTTTAGAAATACGCGTATGTATTGATATTAAAGACTGATAAGTAGCGGAAATATTTTGAAGCTCTTGAAATTGTCTTACTTTTTGCTAGAAATATGTCCAAACCTCAGCAAACTCGAATTTAAAAGATGCTATATAAATTTTTACGCTTAAATCATTCTAGGAGTATATCTACAATTCTAATAGTACGAGTTTCAAGATAGAAGTAGAAATTCACAAAATCCGAGCTTAAAATCATGCTAGAGGTACGTGTAAACTTCAGGAAACTAGAGTTTTAGAAATTTAAAAAATAGAACTAAACGTTCTCTAGTTTAAATCACGGTAGAAATATGTTGGAAGTTCAGACAAGCTAAACTATCACTTGGTTTAAACTTAAGAAAACCCGAGTTTCAAGCTAGAAATATGTTTCAATTTAAGAAAAACTGAGTTTCAAAGTAGAAATGTTTTTAAAATGTTTAAACTGTAAAACATCTGAGTTTAATTAATGCTAGAAATACGATTAAACTTCAGGAGACTGGAATTTATAAATTGGTAGATAAATATTCAAACTAAAATAAACCCCAGTTTAACTATGCTAGGAATATGTTTAAATTGTAAATAGTACGAGTTTCAAACTAGAAATTCGTTTGAACTTAAGGTAATCCGTGTTTAAAATCAGGCTAGAAATATGTTTCAACTTAATAAAAAAAGCGAAAAGTTTACATTTCAACTGTAAAATATCAGAGTTTAATTTATGCTGGAAATATGTTTAAACTTCTAGATACTCGAGTTCATAAATTTCTAGATAAATATTTAAGCTAAAATAAATCCCAGTTTATATCATGCTAGAAATATCTTTAAACTTTTCAGATAGGCCGAGTTTCAAGCTGGAAATATAGTTTTAAATTCAAAGACTGCTAGTTTAAAATCATACTAGAAATATGTTTCAACTGAAGAAATCTAAAGCTGGAAGTTAGAAACAGGTTCAAGCTTTTTAAAACTTTAGTTTCAAGCTGGTGCGTGTTTCAAGTAGGATTTGGAAAAAATTGAATTTATACAATGCAAAAAATATTTTTTTTATATTCAATCAAAGTGTTTGTTGTTGTTAGTGAGTAGAAATATTTTGATTGAATATAAAAAAAAATATTTTTTGCATTGTGTAAATTCAATTTTTTCCAAATCCTTCATGTATTTGTTAAATTTAAACAATGCTTGTAAATCCCAGGCCCTGAAGATGATCTCAATAAAGATCGAAACGTTGGCACGATAATGAAAATGTTTTTCTGAAACCTACATCACACCAGATCGCATCTCACGATTTCCGAACAATCATCGACTAACGATCACTAATCACCACACATTTATAAGAAACCAGGTTCAAGCTTACTAAAACCTTAGTTTCAAGCTGGTGCGTGTTTCAACTGCAAAAACCCCCGAATTTAAATCATGCTGCGATGCTAGGAGGATGCTTAAGGAGCTCGAGTTTATGCATGCTTGAAAAATGCTTAAATCAAAATATATCCGAGTTTAAATCATTGTATAAATAGGTTTCAACTTAATAAAAATCATGTTTGGAACTAGGCATATGTTTGAACGAGAGAAAGCCCGAGTTTCAAGCTACAAATATTTTTAATAATTAAGTTTCATGTATGCTTGAAATGAGTTTGAACTAAATTAAACTCTAGTTTACAACTTGCTAAAAACAAGTAAATTTTACTTTCAGAAAAAACCTAGGTTCAAGTTGGAAATATATTTCAACTCCAGAAAGCTCGAATTTTAAGCTGTAAACTTCTACAATTCTGAAAGCCTAGGTGTTAAGCTAGAGATGGGTTTTATCTCCAGAAAATTAAATTTCCTAAATTCTACTTTCAGAAAAAAACCGAGTTTCAAACTGAAAGTATGTTTAAACTTAAGAAAATTCGAGTTTTAAGGTAGAAACATGTGTACGATTAAGAAAACTCCAGTTTCAAGTTGGAAATATATTTAAACTCCAGAAAGCCCGAATTTTAAGCTGTAAACTTCTAAAATTCAGAAAGCCTAGGCGTTAAGCTAGAGTTGGCTTTTATCTTCAGAAAACTAAATTTCTTAAATTCTTCTTTCAGAAAAACCGAGTTTCAAACTGAAAATATGTTTAAACTTAAGAAAATTCGAGTTTTAAGGTAGAAACATTGTACGTTTAAGAAAACTCCAGTTTCAAGTTGGAAATATATTGAAACTCCAGGTAGTCCGAATTTTAAGCTGTATACTCCTAAAATTCAGAAAGCCTAGGTGTTAAGCTAGAGTTGGCTTTTATCTTCAGAAAACTAAATTTCCTAAATTCTACTTTCAGAAAAAACCGAGTTTCAAACTGAAATTATGTTTAAACTTAAGAAAATTCGAGTTTTAAGGTAGAAACATATGTACGATTAAGAAAACTCCAGTTTCAAGTTGGAAATATATTGAAACTCCAGAAAGCCCGAATTTTAAGCTGTAAACTTCTAAAATTCAGAAAGCCTAGGCGTTAAGCTAGAGTTGGCTTTTATCTTCAGAAAACTAAATTTCCAGCTTGAAAAACGTTTTAACTTCACTAAACGCGAGTTTTAATCATGATAGAAATATCTTTGAATTAAATTAAATCCTAGTTGTGATGTAAGTTAAATTGTATGGTCCAAAAATAATCAACTCCAAATTTCTAGTTTTATGCTTCAAAAATGTTAAAATCTTTTTTAGATTTTTCTATTCTAGAGTTTAAATCATGCTCTTATATTCAAATTTCAGATAGTCCGTGTTTTAAGCTAGAAATATGTTTAAAATGGAGAAAGCCCTCGTTTCAAGCTATAAGTATTTTCTTAACATCAGAAAATCCAAGTTTAAAACAATGTAGAATTATATTTCAACATCAGAAGACTCGAGTCTAAAACATCCATGAAAAATATTTAAATGAAATTACAACCGAGTTGAAATCATTCTAGAATTATGTTTGAATTCAAATGGGCCGAGTTTCCAGCTAAAAACTTGCATAACCTAGAGAAAGTCTGAGTTTCAAGCAAGAAAATTGTATAAACTAGAGAAAGTCTGAGTTTCAAGCTAGAAGTGTTTTTAAACATCAGAAAATATGAGTTTGAATCCTGTCAGGAATACGTTTAAACTTTACCAAAGTCAAGGATAGGATCGTTTGAATAAGATATTTATTATTTTGTTCAAAAAATATGTATATATTTTTAATAAATATAGATAAGTAGCAGGAATAATCTGATACTATTGAAATTGTTTTAGACTTTTTGATGTTTAAAAAATATTTAAGTTGTATAGGCAGCCCACGGCTTTACTCGTTTATAAGCAGAAGGCTTAACAAAACAAGCCGGTAAAGTAAAAAAAGAAGGCGGCTCATAAAAGAATATGAGAATAGGGTAAACAGATTTCCAACACTGTCAGTTAAAAAAAAAAATCGTCTGGATAGCAAGCAAAACCGGCGAATTTTTACTTACCTCGCCTTTGGCTTTTTCAACTGCAATGTCGCCCTTTTTATTTTGTAATCGATAGCAAAAGAAACCGTACATCTCGTCGGTAGCCTCGCATAATAAAAACGAGAGGAGCAGAGGTTGTTGCCTGATGTCCAGCATGTGTCTCATGCTACTTCAAACATCTGCCGGCCCGCCGATTAATTTATTCGCCGCCGTTCATTAATTATAGAAAACATAGACCGGCTCTTTCTTGAAGTACTATCCTTATACGCCAGTTTATTATAAAGTTTGACATTTTTTTCGTTTTTTTTCTTATAAACTATTAATTTTCTAGGGTTCTAAAGAAAGAAAACAAACTTGTAAGAGATAACTAGCTGATCTATAGCTTTAAACCGTAATAAATCGATTAAAATTAGATATATATTTTCTTTTTGTTTGTTATGTTTTAAACATGATATAAATTATTGGAAAGAAAGATGATGGTTATTTGTTATTTACGCGCATTCGTGTTTATTCACTTAAGAGACGGTTTGTGAGCCGTCGGATTCAATTAATACGAGTTAAAAGCTGATTCTAAAGATCTCTTGTTTAGACTAAGTTTGAGCGGCTTAACTTGCGGTGAAGTTCCAAGGTTAGTTGTGTTAACTCGAACACCAGTTGGCGGAGGGTGGTGGGATATCGGTGTCGTCCGGTCAACGACGACTTCCTCTCACGCCCGGCTTCGTCCTAAGTCATCGGCCAATTAAATAACCCTTTCGACAAGTATCGAACCGGCCGGAAAGAGTGAATATGAGTCAGGATGGTTAATATGCTCGGCTCGGCATGGGCACGTGCTCGTACACGCTGCCGTGCATGCCGCCCTGCACTCTTGGCACAACATCCTAATGTACAAACAGACTTTGAATCCCTAATAACGTGGCACACTCACCTAAATTCCGAGTTTTTTCCACGGTCATGTTTTTGTTATTCGAAAATGAGGGGCTTTAAAAAAATGGGTAGATAGAACTCTCTTCCAAAATGGGTTTTTGACAGTCAAACCAATGCGTCGATTTCTCTTCTGATATTGAGCATTGACCATCAAGCAAACGTTCCAGTTGGGAAGCTTAGAAAATGTTTCTACGACAATGGGATCGATATTAAAGGTGTCTCAGTGAATACCGCGTGTGAGAATGAGGGGGAACGTGCCCCCATCCGGACCGTCATAATAGGGCCGGTTGGCAACAAAAAGAAATAATCTTTATATATGTATCCAGCATAAGCCCGATTCTATGGGGTTCTAGTCCCAACGCCACAACCCTACATTCAAGCTCTCAACTAGCGAATAAATATTTGACTTTGTTTATATTGATTTGATTTAAGCCATTTAGATAAAAATATACTATTGATATTGACTGAGTTTTGAAAATCAAACACACTTTTCAATTTTGGTAATACAAAGTCTTATTCTGTCCGAACATTTGAACATCATGAACAACATTGTTCATTTTGTGCCCGTATACTTTTGCCGGGACTTCTCATATTCAATGAGAAATTCAGGAGTGAAATTAAAACCACGAGAATGGACGGACCCACTAAAGCGATCGTTCAACATGTATTTACCGACTAGCAGACCAGCAAACACAATATACCAACTTTTTACCTAGAACGTGTGGTGATTAGTGACGGTTAATCGATAATTATTTAGAAATCGTGAGATGCGGTCTGGTGTGATGTAGGTTTCAGAAAAACATTTTCTTTATCGTGCCTTTAGCACAATTACTCAGAAGACAAACACTTTGAGCCCTGAAGATGATCTCAATAAAGATAGAAACGTTGGCACGATAAAGAAAATGTTTTTCTGAAACCTACATCACACCAGACCGCATCTCACGATTTCTAAAAAATTATTTTTACCTACAGTATAATGATCCTTATCGATACGCGCGTTAGTTATGAGTCAAACTTTCAGCGACATGTCCCCGTCATCAGTAAAGTCCAGCTTGAAGATTAGTCGATCATCCTGGTCCTCGCTGTTTTGGTCTGACTACTAGGCAGAAAACAGTCATCACTCCGAAGTTTTCAAGAAGAAATCGCAGTTTTTCTTATTTCAGACTTTGTATTCACGGAATAGTTTTATTTCTCTCTTAAGACTTGAAGTTCGATAAGAACTAAAAAAAAAAATCGAAACAAAAAATTTACCTGGATATGTTATTCATAACACTTAATCGTCGGGGGCGTCGGTCGTCACAACGGTTTAGGCTTTGACACGGCGCTCATAACTGGTAAGGTAAAGGTCCCGGGTTCGAATCCAGCGGCCCTGCAACCAAACCCGACATACTGTAACCAGCGAGGAATTATAAAGTCATTTATGCAATATATGAATGAATAAGTTTAAGAAAATCTAATTATTAAATACATGAATGAATAAAGTGTTATATTTTGGTTCTTTTCCTTCACAGAAAATCCCTTAAACTAGGTACAACGAAAAACTCTCTGGACTGAAGAAAATACTGGGCTAATATCACTGTGGATAAAAAAAAACAGGTGCCCAAAATTTGAGCCTAACTAAGTCGGTCGTCGCAACGGTTTAGGCTTTGACACGACGCTCATAACTGTAAGGTAAAGGACCCGGGTTCGAATCCAGCGGCCCTGTATTCGAACCCGACCTACTTACAAATTTGCTTTTTTTCAAAAACACCGGTACCCTGAGGGTTGACTCTGCTGTTGAGAACCCTCGTTAAAATTAAAATAAAAACATAATTCGAAACGAAAAATTTATCTGGATATGTTACACACTTGCCATTTCATAATTGAACGATTTTGTATAGTTCAAATAATAGAGAGATTTGAATCTCATGAGATCTGTGATGAACCTTTAATTTGAACGTTACGGATCATGGTCTGCCTCTCATCGACTCGGTTTGGTCTGACACGCACGTTTCGGCTTCTCGTCGTCATAGTTTCTCATTTTTGCTCGTCATATTTTCAATACAGTTACAAATAAATAGCTTGAATTTTTAGTTTAAATAATTTTTCACGCAATCTCTGACAATTTTGTGCCTGCCACCCTACCAAAGGATGTTATAGCGACCCGGAGCCCTTTCCCTTTAAAAATTATACGGGTTTTCTCAGTTGTCTAATGAAAATTGATTTTGCAAAAATAAATTTATTTATCTAGTTATAAATACATAACTCAAAAGTAGAGAGAACATAGTTGGGTCGGGTCTATGTCGTGATCGTGATCAGTTTAACTGCCTGTAATTTTTTTTTTTTTTTCTATCAGACGTATTTTTTCTTCTCGCCATCTTCAATGACAAGGTCAACGAGAAGCCGAATGGCAAATACCAAAACAGTGATGGGCAGATCAAAATGATCGGATACCATCGGATTTTCGCTGAAACTGACTTGTCTTTTAACACGATGATTTTTTTATACTTTAAGTAATCGTGACTGTTTTCAATGATAAACCTGGAATTTGATCGTTACAGATCATTTTGGTCAGCTTGAACCAAAAAAAAGGTGTGGTACGCAGATTTAAATGATCGGCAACGTCCAGACTATAGAAATAAGAATGTACTCGATTATGTTCATTTCATATTACACGCTAAAACCACACAAGTACGTCGGAAACGATACCGAGGGATCCTACGAGAGTTCATTCATCACATTAACATAAAAAATAAATAAACTTATGATAACTCGGGATCTAGTGGGAGATGAACCTACAGTTTGGTCGTATCCGATGGTTTTGGTCCGCATATACTCGCTGTGTCGGTTACCCAGACGGGTTTAGATTTCTCACCGTAAATGACACACAGACCGAACAGATGCAAGATGGCATAAAGCTTCGCAAGCAAGAAAACAATTACACAACGCAGACCAAAATGATCGGAAACGATCAAACTATAGTAAATAATCAATTTGATTTCGTGGTCCGATTGACATCTATCAATTAATTTATCTGTATGTAATGTATTGGTTGAGATAAAAAAGTCCGTGTCACTAGCGGGATTCGAACCCACGACCTTCGGCTAAATACGCCGATGCTCTACCGATTGAGCTCTCGTGACTAAGTTCTACTCGGTCACCAACTCCCCATCTCAACCTACAACCATCCCTAGCCATTACATTTTACATGGATTATTTTAAACGACCAAATAAATAAATAAAATAAAATAATCCCTGAGGAAGGTGAAATAAAACACCGAAAGCTTGGCGTAGTTTCAACACCAGAACATTCATTGGACCACATCCCCGATCCTGCCAAAAAATAATAGTTTTTAAAAGCTTTCTATACTTATCTAAACTATTACCATCATGTCTTTGGATACCGCATAATACTTACGGCTCATAACACTTCACAAAACGATACAAAAAAGCTCATTTCTGAATTTTCCCTCAATTTTTTAAATGTCGTGTAATATATTTGATTCTCGGAACTCCAACTTTTGAAAAATGGCAAAAAAGGAGGGAAAATTCGAAAGGTTGGGTTGAGATGGGAAGTTGGTGTTCGAGTAGATCGAAGTCACCATAACTTAAGTGGTAGAGTAGCAGCGTATTTTGCCGAAGGTCGTGGGTTCGAATCCCGCTCGTGACACAGACTTTTTTATTTCAACCAAAACCTTACATAAAGATTAATTCATTCATATAGTAAATAATAATGTACTAATTTTACTTCATTTCATACGCCAAGATTCCTCACTTACTTATTCCACTTTTGTGATGTAATAATTCAATATTTGTTATCTTGTTGCAGAATAAACCTCTAAAAAGATCTAAAAGCCAAGAATCGCTAAATAAGGTAGAGTAGAATATTAATAAAAAATAAAATTGTAGGTAATAGGTACAAGGTGGGAGAAAAGGTCTATAATATGAATTTTGAAAGAAACCTTTATCCTTTTTACTTTTCTTTTTTAAATTAAAGATAATTTATAAAGAGCGATGATGATTGCATAGTAATCAATGTTGGATCATCTAATGATCCATCTAGTTAAAATATTAAACAAGTGGGTTTGTATACATAAAAACATAGTCCTCAGGCAAGACTTGGCATACAGTTTTTTTTTATTTCCCCAAGTCATATCAATGCGTGAGCCCGTGCTTTCATTCCCAGGGGATTTCGCAGGGAGTCGGTGTCCCGCCGTGTAACTTCTCTCTTATTCGGCCGACATCGCGTGATCGGCCCAGCTGTTCCCAAGCCGGTAATTACCTCACGTGGAGCGACTGCGAAAGAAGAAATTCAGCGGGGGAAAAAAGTCCGCGACAGATAGTAAATTGGGTCGTCCGAAAAAGAGAAAAAAAAAGTTTTATAACTAAACAGCTCGTTAATTCGGGTAAAGTTTCGGCTGCCGGTAGCAGGAAGTCATGATTAACATGTGTTAATACGGGCTCTGTCCTTCGAACCCTCCTGATGAATATGCAGTCGACGCTCGTTCTTCTTGATCGGAAAAAATACCTGTCACTCACTATGTTTAAAACTATGAAACGCGTTTGTTTATGCATTCGTTAAGAATTAATTAAGTTTTTTCATATTGGCCGGGCGTGCGTGTATGAGGCAACCGGGTCGGAACAACTTAAACAAGCTCACCTTAATAATTTCTATCACATAAAGACTTAATTAGGCCCTTTTTAGAGAACGGGCAAGCCACCAGAAAGAAATTATGAAAACGGTTTTCTCTGCCCTCCTCGTTGTTTGGGTCCATCAAATGAATTGAGATATTTAACCATCATCAGAGGACCGATGTAGCCGCATGGTTAGGGCGACAGACTATCGACTCCTACCTATATTTTTTTAGCCTGTGTGATTTCTCTTAAGTCGTCTCTTTTTTTAAAGAAAATTATGCTGATACTAGCACCCCACCCATTACGATCTTCTAAAAGAGACTGCATAGAAATCACACAAACCCAACCTTGAAGTCGGCGAAGTACCGAAACGCTACTGGCGTACCAACACACCGAGGATGGGATGACCAGGAGGAATCGGGGATTGAAGGCTGCATACTTTTTGCTCGTAGTTAAGCCATTTTTGATCAAGATGAATTGCCATCCTTGTTGTTTGGGCCCATCAGACACATTTAGACAATTAAGGGGACCGCAGTAGCCGAGTGGTTAGTTCGTCAGACTATCGGCTCCTACTTCAGTGTTGGGCCTTTGTGATTTCTGTGGAGTTAAGTCTGTTTTTTATTTATTTATTTTTTAAAGAAAAATATCGCTCCCACTCGTACCCCACCCATCAGGATCTTATAAAATAGACTTGACTTCATAGAAATCACACAAACCCAACACTGAAGTCGGCGAAATACCGAAACGCATCTGGCGTACCAACACACCGAGGACTGGATGACCAGGAGGATCGGTGATTGAAGGCTGCATACTTTTTGCTCATAGTTAAGCCATTTTTGATCACATGACCTGCCATCATCGTTGATGGGATCCATCAGACACATTTAGACATTTAAGGGGACCGCAGTAGCCGAGTGGTTAGTGCGTCAGACTATCGGCTCTTATCTTCAGTATTGGGTTTCTGTGATTTCTGTGAATTTCTGTTTTTATTTATTTTTAAAAGAAAATATTGGTGACACTCGCACTCCACCCATCAGTATCTTATAAAAGAGACTTGACCTCACAGAAATCACACATGGCAAAATGCCGAAACGCATATGACGTACCATCTCAGCGAGGATAGGAAGACCGGGAGGATTACAGCCTGCTTATTATTTTTTATCGTAGTTTGGCCATTTTTGATCAAAATCATTCTCCCTCCTCGTTGTTTGGATCCATCACACACATTTAGGCATTCAAATATCTTCAGAGATTCACTGGAGCCGAGTGGCTACGTATCTTCACCTTTAGGTCAGAGTGATTTCTGTGCCTGAACGTATTTCGACATTCCGCTATTTTTATTGTTGGGCATGTGTGACAGACGATAGCGAGAAACAGAAAGGCGACTAAGAGACCGAGCGAGGCGGACCAAAACGATCGGGTACGGCCTAACTAGACATAGTTTAAAGATGGCGAGAAGACGAGATGCGTCAGAAAGATAAAAAAGACGCGCAGACCAAATGACCGGACAGTATCAAAATATAGTAATTAAGTTATTATTGAGAGATCGTTAGGTGCGGTCTGGTGTGACTTAGGTTTTAGAAAAATATGTTTTTGCCAACGTTTCGATCTTTATTGAGATCATCTTCAGGTCAAAGTGTTTGTTTTCCGTGTAGATGTGTCATTCTTGTATTCGTGTTGACAGTGCCACTGAAGATGATCTCAATGAAGATCGAAACATTGGCATGATAAAGAAATTTTTTTTAAAAAACCTACGTCACACCAGACCGCATCTCACGACCTCCAAATAATCATTGGATAACGCTCACTAAACACCAGACATAGTAATTAAGAATATACTAAATATAGTTCTTTCAAACGCCACCCTATAACAACAAAACAATCAGTTTCCCATTTCATAATTGAATGATTTCATGATTAAATACATTCTTACTGCAAAATTAATCAAATTCATACGTCGAATAACTTAACACTTCTGCTAAGTCATATCAAGTTTATTTACCCTTTTCATAAGTAATCGCTGATGACGATAGGTTAGGTTTTTACAAAATGGCGATATTCTTAAATATAGGCTATTTATTTGAAATGTTAATGTCAAACTATAGTAATTAAGTTATTATTTGGAGATCGTGAGGTGCGGTCTGGTGTGACGTAGGTTTTATAAAAACATTTTCTTTATCATGCCAACGTTTCGATCTTTATTGAGATCATCTTGAGCGCTCAAAGTGTTTGTTTTCCGTGTTGATGTGTCATGCTTTTGTGTCGTGTTGAGAGTGCCACTGAAGATGATCTCAGTAAAGATCGAAACGTTGGCATGATAAAGAAAATGTTTTTCCAAAAACTACGTCACACCAGACCGCACCTCACGATCTCCAAATAATCATTGGCTAGCGGTCACTAAACACCACTCATAGTAATTAAGAATATACTAAATGTAGTTCATTTCATACTCCACGCTATAACAACCAAACAATCTGGTTCCCATTTCATAATTGAATGATTTCATGATTAAATACATTCTTACTGAAAAATTAATCAAATTCATACGTTGAACACTTCTTTTAAGTCAAATCAAGTTTATTTATTCCTTTTTTAAATAATCGGCTCTGATGATGATAGGTCTTTCTTAGGTTTTAACAAAATGGCGATAGTCTTAAATATAGGCTATTTTTCAAAACGTTAGTTTATTCAGCCTGTGTTTAACACGACGGCAATTATCCTAGGGGCAAGGCGATAACGGCGAAATTTGACGCACATAATTACAAACCTGTGTAGGAAGGTGTTGGTTAACCGGCCATCAAGCACGCTTTTCTACCCACTTGTTCTACACTTTGTACGTACCGGGGCCTGCACTGCGCACAGGCGATACTTTACAATTTACATAAACAAGTTTAGATTTAAATTCAATTAAGACTAAAGCGTAAAATAATTCATGGTAACAGTATTCTATTTTTTTTATTAATGCCAAGAAAATTGAGGAAAAAAGGTAATAGAATGTGTGGGTTGTACTGTGAGTATGGACTACCAGTTGTGCAATTCTATTTGAGTTATATATTTATGCTAAATATTATATTAAAGTTTATTCTAAATAAATAATTTATATTTTCTTAGCAGAACTTATTTCTATGCACATAACTTTCAAATTGATTACGACTGTTAACTTTGTGCTAACACAGGCTTTTGTATCCTTTTTGAAATTTATGCGCAGATTGAGATAATATCCCATGAAAAAAAGCATGCCTAACAGTACAAAAAAATTAAATAAAATTGACATAAAGGTTAAATTCATCGAGATCCAGACAAAGATTAACTGACAAAACTTTAGCCAGGCCATTTCTTCAATATATTCAATAAAGACATTTCCTATAAACCCAAAAAAAGGGAAACATTGGTGAAATATACCGGTTGATTTAAAATTGCATTGTTAGCATGTGTCGACTAGTGAGATTTCTACATGTCGTCTATTGATCAACCCTTAGTTTGGCCCGTACTGTTTTCATTTTTCATAATCATTTGACCTTCTCGTCATTTTCAGTGACACCCAGACTCGATACTAAGTACGGCGAGGAGCCGAATTGTTTCGCCAACACCAAATCATTGAGCCGATCATACTGACCGGAAACGATCCAACCATAATGACCGTTAGTCGATGATTATTCGGAAATCGTGAGATGCGGTCCGGTGTGATGTAGGTTTCAGAAAAACATTATCGTGCCAACGTTTCGATCTTTATTGAGATCATCTTTAAGGCTCTCTCACACGACGCGCAAGAATGGCACAATTACGCAGAAAACAAACACTTTGAGCTTGAAGATGATCTCAATAAAGATCGAAACGTTGGCGCGATAAAGAAAATGTTTTTCTGAAACCTACATCACACCAGACCGCATCTCACGATTTCCGAATAATCATAGTAAATAATAATGCAATAGTTTTAGTCATTTCATACGCCATGCTGAAACGGAGCCGAACTGTTTTCATAACTCACCCTATGTTATTTTATATAAATTTTTTAAACTCTTAATATGAACAAACTCATAGCAGCCACCCTAATCGTTTTTCGATCAATCGGTTTGGTTTTAGTGAATAATACGAAAAGAAGTAAAATTAGTACATTACTTACAATAGCTTAATCGTTTCCGATCATATTGGACTGGGTATCCTCACTGGTTTACAGTGACACATTTCCATTTCTCACCAAACATAATTTTGATCCTGTGAGACAATGAAGATGGCGAAGAGCCAAAACGCACCTGAGAGCAACAGAGGAAGGATATGCAGACCAGAATGATGAGAACGACCAAACTACAGGTTCATCACGTACAGATATTTTTAGAGGTTTATTCTGGAACAAGATAACAAGTATTAATTATTACATTAAAGTGTAATATGTATGTGAGGAACATAAATTAACAGTTGGTGTGAAAAATCTGTAACGATCGTTTCCCATCGTTTTTGTTCACATATCCTCATTCTGTCAAATGCGTCTCGATTTCTCGTCGTCTTCAATGATATACAGATGAACAATAAAGGTATCAAGAAGCCGAATTGCTACGCAAAGACCAAAATAGTTAGGAAACACAGTCCAAAACGATCTGTAAAATGTATATAAAACATATCAATAAAAATGTACTAATTATGTTTCATTTCATGGAGTAAAAGGTTCATATTTCCTTAAAGAAAAATTGATTGATTTGACATAATACAACAGACATAATTTTTAGTCTTCTAATTCGTTATATTGCTTATTTGCTGAACAGACGTACAGAATTCTGATATTCAATCCATGAAAGACTAAGTCATGAAAAACAATCAAGATTTATCACAATATCAGACTCCAACTTTAATCAAACATTTGCTATTGTTCTGACAAAGTAAAACTGATGAACGAAACAACGGGTAGAAGAAAAAGGGAAAAAAAGCATACAAACAGAAATCCTCTCCCGTGTTTACCTTTGCTGGTCCTTGAATCGAATTCCGGCATCCATGGTTTTTGAATTTAACAAGCGAAAGAAAAATCGTGCCATTTTGTAAAAGCTAAGAATTAAGGTTCATAATATATCCGTCAGGAGCTATTTAAACAAGAACAAATTGCAAATAATGGATAAACTATCTACAACTGATCATGCATGGTTAAATACCCACGTTGATCATATCTTCTCATGCTCATCAATCTAAGATAAACTATAACGTGCGGTGATTATTAGTGACCGTTAATCGATAATTATTGCGAAATCGTGAGATGCGGTCTGGTGTGATGTAGGTTTCAGAAAAACCTTTTCTTTATCGTGCCAACGTTTCGATCATTATTGAGATCATCTTCAGGGCATGGGATTTACAAACATTGTTTACTTTTAACGAATACATGTAGGATGTGGAAAAAAGTGAATTTATAGAATGCAAAATATATTTTTTATATTCAATAAAAGAAAAGTGAATTTATACAATGCAAAATAAATTTTTTTATATTCAATCAAAGAGTATCAATTTTGCATTGTATAAATTCACTTTTTTCCACATCCTACATGTATTCGTTAAATGTAAACAATGTTTGTAAATCCCAGGGCCTGAAGATGATCTCAATAAAGATCGAAACGTTGGCACGATAAAGAAAATGTTTTTCTGAAACCTACATCACACCAGACCGCATCTCACGATTTCGGAATGATAAACTATAACATTTAATCACTAAGAAACAATAGTATTGAAGATTTAGGAAATTGTGGCTCATAATAATTATTATTATTTTTGACGTTTCAGTCCCCATGTACTCCTGAGTTAACCTGTCAGATGCATTTCACCTTCTCAAGATCTTCCATGGCATACAAAACATACACTAACTGTTTTCTCACTTTTTGTAATGGTTCTTCTATCACTATACTCACCATTTCTATGACTTCTTCATCATTTCTATGACTGTATACTAATGTCGATGCAAATCCGAAATGAGTCGCAAAAGGAAAAAAAAAACAGTGAGTCAACGTAGACGATAATGATCGGAAACGGCCAAACTAAGTACATAAGAATGTATTAAATTTAGTACTTTTTATATTGCACGCTAAATCCAAACCGCTTGGCCGCTAGAATAGTTTGTTCATATTAACGTTGAAAAATAAACAAAAAATAACATTTTGTCTGGTTGGTGATGAATCTACTGTTTGGTCTCTTTTAATCGTTTTGGCCCGCATGTAGCCAAGATTGAGTAGGTTTTCCAGGCGTTTAGGTTTCTCATCACATCACCCTAAGGATGGGAAGAAGTCTAAAAAATGCTTCAAAAATACCAAAACATTTAAACTATGCAGACCAAAATGATCGGATAGGATAAGAAGAAAAATAGGAATGTACTAATTTTAGTTCATTTCATACGTCAAAATTTCTCACTTACATAATAATTCAATATTTATTTTGTCCCAGAATAAACCTCTAATAAGATCAACATGTGATAAACGTGTAGTTCGGACATTTATGTTCGTTTTGGTCTGCATAATCGCGTTCTGTTGCTTTCTCAGGCGCGTTTTAGCTTTTCGTCATCTTCAGTGTCACACAGACCTAAAATTAAGGATAGTGAGAGTGTTTTGCTGTAAAACAGTAACTGATAGGAAATGATGAAACTATAGTAAATAAGAATGTACTAATTTTAGTTCATTTCGTATTACTAGCTGGAATCAAACTGATAGGTCGGAAAACGATAAGATTGGTAAGACAACCTGTTCATATTAACAGTTAAAAAGTAAACATAAAGTAACAATGTGTCTGCGATGAAGACAGTTGGTCCGTTTCAGCGTGGCTCATGCAATGAACTAAAATTTGTAAAATCATATTTACTATCGTTGGATCGTTTCCGATTATTTTACTCTGCGTATCCTCGTTGTATTTATCTTTCCGATGCAATACGGCTTCTTGCGTTGTTTCGGGTCTGTGTATCACTGAATATGGCGATAAGTCGAAATGCGCCTGAGAAATTAAACCAGGATATACGGGCTGAACTACAGGTTGGTCACCAGACGACATTTAAAAATCTCACGGGTCGGGGTGGTAAATAATCCTTTTTCGGACCCGAAAGAACCAATGTGGAGTTGAAGTTTTAAGTTGAGGGTATTTGGAAGTACACGCTTTAATTTGTACGGAGACCCTTGTACCAAACGCGCCCGAACGCTTGGTAATTTTAGGTAAATTTTGATCGTTAATTACAGTAATGGAAAGTAGTAATCCTATAAAAGGAGACAATCCAGATTTGTTTATTTGTAGGTTATCATGGTTTTAAACTGAAATCGGGTTAAAACATGAAAGTTCAAGGGCAAGAGGTAGATAGTAGGAGTATTCACGATCTTTGTGTTAACCCTTTTAACTCTGTTAGATCGAGAAAAATGATGACGTAGACTTGTAAGAATCGGTTAGTTAACATTTCTCGATCTAACAGGCCAGGGCCAATGTTAGATGTTAGGTCGAAAATGTAGTCACATTGCTATCCGTTAAGGCGTAGGTAACCAACATGGGTAGCTTGTCCAAAGATGTTGGATATGTCCAGTGGTCGTTGTAATGTCGTGTATAAAGTTGAGTTTTGAATTGCTGCCTGGGTGTCGGGGACCAGGATTCAAACCGTTTACAATAATTTTGCATACTATTATCAATTAAAAATACAGAACGGGATTTGAACCGAGAACCGCTAGCGTGGCAAATTTAAGTCGGACGCCCTAACCAGCCGGCCATCGCGGTCCCGTAGTCAGCTGTATATATACAGGATGGGGCCAAGAATGTCCCCCTGAGCCTCTTCTCTATCCACACATCGATTAATTCTCGATCCCAATAAAAACAGAATAACAGGTTAGCTGATTGGCATTTAGCACATTTACCAAAAGTTCTCATATTAGGGGTATTCAAGAACTTTGTGTTAACCATGTTAACTCGATTAGGTCGTGCTAGATCGAGAAAAATGGTGACGTAGACTTGTAAAACTCTGCTATAAAATAAAGTTGTAGGCTGTTAGACGTTAGGATACAAGTTAGGTATGTCGGCAGGAATTGAAGAGTCATTTGTTAGTAATTTTCGAGTTCATAGATAACATTTTGAATGAAAGAATTGATTAATTTTCCTTTTTTTTATTAACTTCTGCCATCTTACAATTGAACACAAAGTAAACCCAAAACAAACGACAAGCCTTCAAGGACTGTTATAGCTTTATTTTTGGTTCTACCAATCGCCACGCGCAGCATTGCGGAAAAATGAACGTTTATCGTGCTAAGAAAAAAAAGGGGGCATTCACGATCTTACTGGACATTTCTCTATTCCAGTTAACACGAGTTAACATCTTACAAACATCGTGAATACTACTCTGATGTAATTACAGCAAATGTGTTAAAAAATACACGTTATTATTTAAATCAAAGTATTATAATAACAGGTTAGCTTTAATACCTATCTCTAGCTGAATTTGTTACACAAAACTGTTTCGAATGTTGAACACTAAGAGAAAATAATTTTGATATTTTCCTCTTTTTTTGGGCGAGGCAGATATTTTCCGTCGAACAAGCGGAAGCTCTTGTTTCAGAGTGTCGTAAGGGTGTACAAATCTGGTGGAGGGTCTGCGTTTCTCTGGTCCATTCAATTTGGCGGCTTATAAATCAATTACGTACCGCTATAAAGCGGGGAGCCTCTTCACGGTTTGGAAAGCTTCGTCTAATATTTATCGGGGTTCGTGTAGCTGGTCTTGTCCCGGCTAAAAGGTTGTCACCGTCCTCCCCTTACAAGGCCTCCCTCCGGCGACTCATATACAAGCCGATCTGCTCCCCGGCCACGTACTCCATTGTTCTCCTTTTGAATCTGTCCTCTCCTTTTTTAATTCGCTACGAGGTTAACATGTAATTTACAGTTGGACGGATCGTGTTTAAATACAACGGAATCGGATGCTGGCGCCCCTCCAAATCCAACCAACGCCGCATAAATATGCGTGCAGTTGTCATTTCTGACTCACGACCCGGGTGGGGGTGATGCCTTTTGAAATAATCTCCCATACTGGTTTTACGGCCTGTTGAAGTTTCCAGAGCGCTTAACGGTCGTAACTCTTTCTCATTTGCCTTCTTTATGCACCATTTCTTATATCTTTAAGCCGAAGGTACTAGGTAGTTACATAAGTTCTTGTCCCTGCAGCCGACCTCCATTTTAAAATCACTTCATAAATTCTGTTACAATATTTATTGTTAAAGTCTTCGCCATCCAATCTACAAATTGATAAAATTATTAATATAGATTTTCGCGGTTACCGACGATTTGAGAATGAATTAGATGTATTCTGTATTCATAAAATTTATATTTGACATATTTCCTCATTTTTGCTTGTCATATTTTATATACAGTTACAAATAAATGAAGAAAGCAAATTAGTATGATCGTTTTTGATCAATTTTTCTGTTGGCCGTAGTCTTTTAGTCTATCCGCCTTGTTTCTTTATCTTGTCATCTTCAGTGACACATAGATCCTATACCAAGGTCGGCGAAAAGCTGAAATGCAACGCAAAGACCAAAACAGTGAGACTATATAGTGACCGTTAATCGATAGTTATTCAGAAATCGTGAGATGCGGTCTGGTGTGATGTAGCTTTCAGAAAAACATTTTCTTTATCGTGCCAACGTTTCGATCTTTATTGAGATCATCTTCAGCGCCTGGGATTTATAAGCACTGTTTAAATTTAACAAATACATGTTGGATGAGGAAAAAAGTGAATTTATACAATGCAAAAAAATAATTCAATATTAAAATAGATTTAACAATTGAAATACAGACCGAACAATAAATATATCGAGAAGCAGAAATGCATCGTACTGCAGGTCGGCCGCGCAAACCAAATGATAGGAAACGATGAAACTATATTACGTAAGAATATACTAAAATTAGTTCATTTCATATTAAACCAGAAAACTGAACCGATTGGTAGGAAAATGATAAGGTTTGATGCTAAAAGATTCATGTGAACAGTTAAAAACTAAACATAAAAGATGGCGTCGGGGTGAAAAAACTGTAGCTCGATCGTTTCGGCTCACATATCTTGTTTTGACCTGTCAGACTTGTTTCGGCTTCTCGCCATCTTCAGTGACATAGAGACAGATCAATGAAGATAACAAGAAAGAGAAATGCCCGGCAAGGTTAGACGCTAGCCGCAGTTATGGGCTACGTAAACCAAAATCAGAGGAAACGATCCAACTAGTAAACAAGAATGTACTAATTTTAGTTCATTTCATATTACACGTTAAAACTAAACCGATTGGTGGGAAAATGAGAAATTTGTGGTTCACCAGTTCAGGAGGCCATGTCATAATCAGTACTTTACAGGGCCATAAAGATTACATTACATATTAAAAGATCTTGATGGAGCAAATTAATTCTTTGTAAATAAAAAATTATGAATGCTATATACTGTATATATTATTATATTACCGGTGAGTTTTTAATATTAGGTACCTAAAGATGTGTGTTTTATTCTGTCAGGGTAGCCCAGGACGGGAAAGCGGTTCGCCTAGATCTCCAGGGCCTCCAGCGGCTGCACCGCCAGGAAGGTGCTGCGAAACGGGCCGGCCTATATTTACGGACCCGATAACCGGCCATTCTGTCTGTTCGTGCCAGTACGATATGTTGGCGTATCAAAGACTGCCGCCCCTCGGCGTCTACCCATCGCCTTACCCGCCGGAGGCAGTGGCAGCTTACTTCCCGGCCGCTGCTGCTGCGGCCGCCGCCTCCCTCAACCCGCCAGATCAACCGCCTTTCTACCCCGCCGTAAGTATTGATATTCATCTAAAATATTCGGTAGATTAGAGAATTTTTGTGATGATAAAACAACAACTTATACGAAAAAATAAAGGTCAGGTCTGAGACATGATCACTTCAATATTGTCAGCAGATTTCAACGAATAACTGTGAACTTCAAAAATTCCTTGATAATAATTATAATGAAATGGAACAGAGTAATACATTGGATATCGTTTACAACGGTTATGAAGGGACGACAGGTTTTTGTACGTTGTAACCAATGTCCGCTGTATCCAATACATCGATTACAACGTAAATGTATGCTATATACAATATGTGTAGCAATACGGGTGGATGTGTTGTAAAACAGAATGAATGTATTGAATGAAATTAAAAAAATCTCCTTTAATGCATACAAAATTCCTTCTACAATATATTGACATTCTTTCACTTAATTAGGGTATATTATCATAATTGTTTACAAACTAGGGTTATTCACGATCATTGTGTTAACCCTGTTGACTCCATTGGGTGGTGTTAGATCAAGAAAAATGATGACGTAGATAAAGGAATGCTTCCAAACTATAGGGCAATTAAAATGTTAATTTGTTTTCAAAACTAGGAAAAATAGTTTAATTATGGTGGGCGGTATGTTTGCACCAAAGGTTTTATTATTTGAACGATGTTTTTTAGTTTGTCTTTTCTTCGCTTTCCGCAGGCTGGAATATTGTCCAATTTCTTATTTGCAAAACTTATATATGTCGATTTAACCATGTTGTAACAGATTCTCATTTTTTCGGTAAATTTTGTTCAGTTGCAAGTATTTTGATAGATTATGGAATAATAGCTGCTTGGTCCTGTACATATTATCGCTGTGTCGCAAACTTTGCTATTTTACGCTTCTCATTTTCCGGAACCCAATGTTACAGAAAATAAAGAATTGGACCTAGATTCTCCTTTGAGGGAATGTCTACATGTTTGTCTGTTAAGAAGGATGTGATAATACGGGTATTCACGATCTTTGTGTTAACTCTGTTAGGTCGTGTTAGAACGACGGAAATGATTACGTAGACTTGTAAGAATCGGCTAGTAACATTGCTCGATTTAACAGGTTCGAAGTAGAAAATGTAGTCAAATTGCTAGCCGTTAAGGCGTAGGTAACCAATATGGCAGCCATGAATTTAACAGCTGTTTTTTGTTTATACGTATTCTTATTCTTAAATGCGAATTAATTAAATCAGACCAATACATTTCTTTTATTAATTTCTGACCTGTCCTTAAACTGTCAATCATAGTGCATACATCCTTCTATTGTATAAAGTTGTAGGCTGTTTGACGTTAGGATACAAGTTAGATATGTCGGCACGAATTGAAGCGTGTCATTTGTTAGTACTTTTCGAGTGCATAAATAGCATTTTGAATGAAAAAGTTGATTAATTTTCCATTTTTGTTAACTTCTGGCACCTTCAATTTCACGCAAAAGAAAACCAAAACAAACAACAAGCCTTCAAGAACTGTTATAGCTTTATTTTTGGTTCTACCAATCGCCACGCGCAGCATTGCGAAAGAATTAACCATAGGTTCACGTATTAGGGCCATTCACGATCTTTGCGTTAACCATGTTAACTCTGTTAGGGCCTGTTAGATTGAGAAAAATGATGGCTGATTGTAAGAATCGGCTAGTTAAGATTGTTAACATTATTAACGATCTGACAGGCCTAGGCCAATGTAAATTATTAGGTCGAAAATGTAGTCACATTGCTGTACGTTAGGGCGTAGGTAACCAACATGGCAGTCATGAATTTAACAGCAGATTTTTGTTTACACTTATTTTTATTTGTGTGGTGATTAGTGACCGTTAAGCGATAATCATTCAGAAATCGTGAGATGCGGTCTGGTGTGATGTAGGTTTCAGAAAAACATTTTCTTTATCGTGCCAACGTTTCGATCTTTATTGAGATCTTCAGGGCTCAAAGTGTTTGTCTTCTGTGTAATTGTGCCATTCTTGCGTGTCGTGTTGAGAGTGCCAATGAGATTTTTTTTAATGTGTGGTGATTCGTGACCGTTAATCAATATTTATTTACAAATCGTGAGATGCGGTCTGGTGTGATGTAGGTTTCAGAAAAACATTTTCTTTATCGTGCCAACGTTTCGATCTTTATTGAGATCATCTTCAGGGCTCAAAGTGTTTGTCTTCTGTGTAATTGTGCCATTCTTGCGTGTCGTGTTGAGAGTATTTTTATTCTCAATAAGCATTAATAAATCAGACCAATACATTTCTTTTGGTAATTTCTGACCTGCCCTTATACTCTCATTCATAGAGATACAGCCCCTATCCTATAAAGTTGTAGGCTGTTAGACGTTAGGATACAAGTTAGGTATTTCGGCACGAATTGAAGCGTGCCATTTCTTAGTACTTTTCGAGTGCATAGATAGCATTTTGAATGAAAGATTTGATTAATTTTCCTTTTTTTATTAATTTCTGGCATCTTACAATTTAACACAAAATAAAGCCATAACGAACGACAAGAAGCCTTCAAGGACTGTTATAGCTTTATTTTTGGTTCTACCAATCGCCACGCACAGCATTGCGGAAAAATGAAAGTTTAACGTGCTAAGAAAAGAAGGGGGTTCACGATCTTACTGGACATTTCTCTATTCGAGTTAACACGAGTTAACATCTTACAAACATCGTGAATTCTTTCTAATTTGTGAAGACATCAGTGATTTTCTCCTGAGAATTATTTTTACATTTTGTAAAAGTCCTCGATTGTTCACGACACGATCAAAAACGTTTCTTTAACGGCCTAAGAGATCACGTTGGTGTGTATGTATGCCCTGAGTATGAAGCACTTCAGCAGTCGATGGAATTTTGCCGAAATCGCCCTCTTCTCTTCTGTTTCTGGTATGGATTCTGTGGGTTGCTGTTCGACGACCTGGGTGTTCTGGATTATAGCTTCGACAGACAACTCCTCTCATGTCACGATATCCATGTCCGCCTCAAGGAACTCGTCCATGGAGTAATTAGCACTGATAGCAGGGATTGTTTCAGCTCCGAGTATATACAGTCAATCTCCGAATAAAACGTCTGATCAGTGGAAGTAAACAGGCCAGAAGCAGTTGACTAGTCTTTTTCCCAACTCAATCCCAAGCCTTCAACAGCAGGATTGCTTCTAGAATAGTGATTTTGGAGTCATCTTTATTTTCAACTGATGTTGTATTGGATCTTCTTGAGGTCATTGCAATGATTGTAATGACCTCAAGACAAATGTAATGGCCTCAAGAAGATCCAATACAACATCCGTTTAAACTACGTAGGTCGATCAACGTCAACTAGCATCTTTATTTTCATTTTTCTGTATCAGTTTGTACGCCAATTCTCTCCGGAAAATACCCTCAAGGTTTTGGATTCCTCCTTGGTTCATTGGTTGGGCAACTGTAGTGGTATTGTGTGGTAAGAAAATCAACCCGGGACCCAGAAAAGTATACGCTCTAAACGGTGTGTACGATGAAAACGGTGTTAATGTAATTTTTCCTATAACATTTCCCGATTCCGGAGATTGTATGCTTTAACCGGTTGTAAGTTCTATCCGATGTCGTTGTAAACGATATCCACCGTAGTTGAAAGAAGTTATTGAAAGTTAGTTCAACAATGAAAGTTATTAAAACAACAGCCCAACATCAGTACGTCGACAAAATCTATTTACTAGTTTTTTGATTTCTTTACAACACTATGCTGGATATAATCAGGACTTTTTTACGTTAAAGACCGGGTTATAAATTTGTATGCGCCTTTTAACAACTCGAACGTTCCGAGTGGAAAAAGGCTTCAATAAAATTCAGGCTAATTTCTGCTATGTCATCTCATGATATATGTACGTTGTCGTCGTAGGCACTTAACACTATGTTATTGGCTTAGCTCCTGTGCCGCTTTATAAATCATGTTCCTAAATACCGTGGGATTAACTCCCGCCGACTTGAACAATGCCCAGCCTTAGCCTCTTAGCGCTGGAAGGACATTTCGTTCTTGAACAAAGGGCTGGAAACAATTTTTTTTATAAACAGTTTACCTGGCTGTTTTATGTTGTTTAGCTACCTTTTGGGTACAGTGTAAACCTACATTGCTAGATCCATAACAATATAGTGAACTATAGACAGTTGTCTATAACTTTACTGTGAAAGTTATTCAGATATCGTGAGATGCGGTCGGGTGTGATGTAGGTTTCAGAAAAACATTTTCTGTATCGTGCCAGCGTTTCGATCTTTATTGAGATCATCCTCAGGGCCTGGGATTTACAAACAATGTTTACATTGTGCCATCCTTGCGTGTCGTGTTGAGAGTGCCAGTGAGATTTTGCTGTTTTAATACTTTATAAATACTTTGTCTGAATATAAAATATATTTTGCATTGTATAAATTCACTTTTCCACATCCTAAATGTATTTGTTAAATGTAAACAATGTTTGTAAATCCCAGGCCCTGAAGATGATCTCAATAAAAGATCGAAACGTTGGCACGATAAAGAAAATGTTTTTCTGAAACCTACATCACACCAGACCGCATCTCACGATATCTGAATAACTATCGATTAACGGTTACTAATCTCTACACATTTACTGTGAAAGTTTCTGTCTATACTACAATCATTCCTTTATTAAAATTCATGTAAGAAAGGAAAAATATATGGTTGGAGCTTTTTTCCGATTTTTTCGTTCAAAAAAGAACGAAACCAGTTGGCGTTGGTCAAAGCCGTGCTTAAGAAAGAATAACAACGAGAAGCAATTGGCCTGCTGAAAATGGATTTTTCTTCCAACCCCGAGTACTTGCTCAACTCAACATTCTTCACGAAGCCGGTGCGTCACGATTTCGATATTATTCTCAATACTAAATTTAAATATTGAAGAGGTTGTCGAAGTGAAAAAACCCTGAAAATATCTCTGCCTACAAAGCAAATCATATTTCATTATAATCTGTCTCTTAAAACTTAGACTTCACGGGTTTTCGACAAGTTAAGTCCTATAAACCTGGAAAAAAATCTTCACTCATTCGCCTTGTGCTCGACGATTAATCGATGATGAATCGCATGCAACAGGTCTCGTGGTGCACACTCGGCTTCTAACAACTTCTTCCCATCTGATAATGATTCGAAACGTAGCGAGACGAAGCGTAACCTTCTCTTTCCATTTCTAATTTGTATTCAGAAGAGAGATAAGGCTGAACAAGTTGCGAAATAGTGTATGAATTAGGAGGGGGAAGCGATTTGCAATTTAAAACAATAAAACCTGAAAGGGAAATAACTCCCCTGATCGAAGAATGTAACCGATTATTGTTTCTTTATAAGCCTACAGGCCTTCAACTTGTAAAATTCGACGAATGAGATCCATTGTGTTAAATAAATTAAAATTTTGCAGCCGGTATGAGTTGGTAAGGTACCAGATCCGGTTCCCACTCGAGGTATTTTTAGCCGATCTTTATAGCGTCCTAAAGTCCTAATAAAAAGTTGGCCCCATCTTTCAGGACGCGGGTGGACGAGATGGTCATAAACTACATGCATCGTCGCATAATTTTACAACCGTTGGCCCATGACAAATTTCGGCCAATGAGTCGTTACATCATCTTAAAGCTAGATTTTATACTTTCTTATGAACTTGTCTAGACTTGGCCGTTTCGGTCTTTTGTACCAGGACCGTATAGCCATGCCATTACTTTCTCAAAACACTAATAAACGAGACGAACAGTGTTTCTTAGAAGTAAATTTTCCCTCAAACAAACCGTGTCGGTGTTAAAAAAATATTTTACGGGCGTTTCATAGCCTACTGGTCATTGCCATGACACTACGGATGTGGAAAATATATCGGTACTTCGCTGTTACAAAAATTTCCCAATGCGATAATAGTTTTCCCCCCTAATTTGGTCTTAACCGATCAATCGGGTACCTGTTTCTGTTCTTCCTCAGTGAGTGGGTCTGTGTTTTATTTTTATCCTTTTCAGGCACCGGTGATAAGAAGATAAAAAATCATCGGTAAGCAAAAATTTCTCACAATTTAGTAGTTTTTTTACTCGATGCTTTTATTTCGATACATTTTCTCATTCATAATGACAATGAATTATTTGTCAACGAACTGATCTAATTTCGCTTTCAGAAGTTTTGAGAAATGTTGATATTTAATCCCTGAGCTGTGAAAATCATCTAGTTTTTCAGGACACGTTTCCTCCTGAAGCAGTAACCGTAGTGTCAGTGCTTTGACGAGGAGAAAATCTCAAGCAAAAATTTGTAACATTTTTAAGTGCTGGTTTGCCGAAAAAAAATCTTATTTGAGATGAATACACTAAAATTCAGGCTTACACATTTTAGACCGTTTGTTTGTCGGGTGATCATGTTATATTTGGTCAAAATCATCTTCTTGGCAGATTAATGTTCTGTGCCTTGTATTCCTTTCATTACAACCCAGCTAGCCGTTTGACCACTTTATATTAATCAGATCACCAGTTTTGAATCTGAAAACATGTTTATGACGAATAAAAATCTAATTAATTTTACGATCCCGAAGCACTTATGGACGTATAAATGATCCGTGGACAATTTATGCACGGCCAACTGACAAAATATTGAAACCTTGAGAGAAATTCAACGTTTATAATGCAAATTGGAAAACCGGAAATTCAGCCTGAAGAGTTTAAAATCTTTTTTCGAATCAGAAAAAAAAAAAAAACGGGCTCAATACGCTGGTTTCTGCAAGTCATTGCAGACGATTCTTTAATTTTTTTGAAGACATCTAGATGTATACAATGATGTTGATGAAGAAGGAATCGACCACGACGATTAATATGTTTGGGATCTGGTTTCCGGTCAGGTAGAGAAAGAAATAGACTGTGATCACTTCCAAGTTTTCGGCCTTTATAAGACCATCATCAGGGCTGCATCCTATTTCTCATATTAATAAATTTGATTACAAAAATCAAACATTAAATACATTATTATACACCATATTAACATTACAGAATGACGAAAAAACCCCGACGGCATCGACTGCGAGGTCTCGAAGTACATGAGGTTGGTTAAGTTGAAATTAAGACAAGGTTTTTCAGTTTTTTCAAGGATAGTGGTCTCCCCAAAATGCAGGTCCAGTCGATAAAAAAAGAAAGTTTTCTTCGTATCCTTGAAAAAAAAACTGAAAAAAAACTTGTCTTAATTTCAAGTTAACCAACGTCATGTACTTCGAGACCTCGTAGTCGATGTCGTCGGGGTTTTTTCTTCATTCTGTAATGTTAATATGGTATATAATAATGTATTTAATGTTGGATTTTTATTAATCAAATTTATTTCCTATAAATTATTGAAAAATATAAACGCGTTCGGAAATTTATCTTGTTCTCTATGCATTATCAAAAAAAGGGCTTTTTCAATTTAAGAAAGGGTCTTTTCTGTCGTAAAACCGTTTGGTCCCCTTTTACTTTGGGATCGGGACTAAGGATAAATATGGGCAGTTTCGAGTTGTGCTTGAGTCGTTTGTGTATGCCGTTTGCCAGGCCGGGTGGGGGCCAGGATTCAAATCGTGACCAGAAAGACTTTCAGCAATCAAACAAGTCCCGTGACACGTCTAACCGACTGCCAATAAAACGTCGACACGTCCGCCTTTTTTAAATTTTCCTTTAAAACTCTTCGTAAAACGAGAACAATAAGAGATGTGCATTCGCTTGTGACGGCAGTTATAAAAATGCATCAAAGGAGGTGCTAATTGCGGACGGACAAGGGTCTGTGTCATCCGGGCAATATGATCCTTACCTCTGAATCATTGCTTCCTCCGGCCGGCTGTCAAGGAACAAAGAGCTAATTAAAATATGAATTACAGATAGAGACGGGCCAGTAAGTAAATATTCCATGACTTGGGAATCCTCTGATTTAATTACCCGCTAACGGGCCTTTTTGTACCGTTGATGATTTCTCTGAATATGAAAACAAAGAACGGACTGTGTTTCATTTTTTTCTTACTAATTTTTTTCTACTTGACATTCACATCCGTGGTTGCTGTTATAAAACCATGCTTATTTTTTAATTTTTTATATATGTGTATAATTTAATTATCACAGCTATCGGTTGATAATGTTAAATGAGACCAGATTGGACACCCTCTCTTTTATACGTCCGGCATATCTATTCAAGATCAAATTATTAGCATTTTCAACGAAATTAGGCAATGAACCTGCAGTTTGGTCGTTACAGATCATTTTGGTCTGGCCTATCTGGATGATAGACGAATTGACCATCTTTTCTCTCACAACAATGGATCAAGGTACGGTCTTGACATCATCAGGGAAAAATAATCTTAAATATGTCTATAGTTAGAAATACTTGTCTTTTACAGGCGATCTCAAATTTCCTTCAAGACCGACTCAGACCTAACATCCTAAGGACTGTAACAGCCTCGGTGCCTAGAATAAGATTGATTTGCCCTGATGATGACCTTAAAGTAGGTCGAAATATTGGTAGTAACAACTGAATTTGCTCTTTTCTTCAAGAGCCTACCTTCAATCACAGTGTTCGTGGCTCTCTGTATCAGCCTGCATTCGCCATCTTCAGTGCCGATGATCATTTCCATTTCTCAACCATGGGTTAAAGTCTTATGGTTTTCCTGTAAAAATACTGAAGATGGAGAAATAGAACACAGCGAAGACAGGAAGAACAGGATGACCATGATATGCATACTATTTTCTCATAGTTTGGCCATTTTTTAATTAACATAGTTTGTCCTTCTACTTGTTTTGGCCCATCGGACGAATTTAATCATCATCAGATCGCTTTAGCCGAGTGGTTAAGGCTTGTATCTTCAGTGTTCGGTCTGTGTGATTTTTGCGAATTCAAGTCTCTTTTATGACAGAAAAACTCCGACAGGCGTACACCATCAGGATCTTATAAAAAAGACTTGACTTTAAAGAAATCGCCCAGATACTCTGAAGATGGCGAAATGCCGATTTGCATCTGACAGACCAAAATAGTAAAAATAGAAAAACTTGGATGATCGGTGATTGAAGGCTGCTTTTCATTTCTCTCGTTGTTTGGCCATTTTAGATCAAGATATACCCATCGGACACTTTTAAGCATCTTCAGGGGACCGCAGTAGCCGAGTGGTTAGAGCGTCTGTCTGTTGGGTCGAATCTTCAGTGTTGGGTCTGTGTGATTTGTGCGGAAGTCAAGTCCCTTTTTTGACAAATAATAATGTACCAGAAAAATGTTACTATTCAAATTACTTTTGCTCTAGAATAGCAGGCACGTTTATGCTTTATGTCTCTGTTTTTTAAATACTTTTGACGCGTCTTCCACCTTTTTTTATTGTATAACTGACATAATACTTCTTTATTGTTAATTCTCTTTCGTGTTGAATCTTCCATGTCTGAGCGGATTAACTTGCTTGGCGAGCAGGAGAAAAGCTTGCGAAAGTTGTAGGAAGCTCCTATCCAATGTAACGGGCGTGTGCTTGATCCGTTCGTCGTTTGCAAGCGGGAATTTCTTCTTTTCTACTTCGGATCAAAAGGCTCGGGCCCAAAAAGGTGTTCGCCATCGGAATGCAATCCTCGCCGCCATTCAAACCGGATACGGGCATAAAACAGTCGCCTAAGTCGACGGCTATTATAAAAGGAAGGAGATATACCGGGAGTGAAGCCAGTTATTCCATTACAAGGGACTTGCGAGCTTCTGGAATTCACCTGGACAAAGAGGTCGGGGACCATTAAAATCTGACATAAATAAGACGTGTTATAAGAGCTTAATAGGGAGTGGAGATTAAAGCCGAGGAGGATCGTATTGTGCTCAAGAATGATAAATCTGAACGTTTCCACTGGGCTAAGCTGGCTACCGTTTTCCCCCCCGACTCTTCTATATTCCATTTCTAAAAATCACATTTTAATTTTAAATTTCTGACGTGTCCTGACCTAATAACGCCCCCTATAGTTAATTAAATAAACAACATGTATATTATATGCAACCTTAAATGCAATGTGCATTCAACATTCACCTCTTCGTGATACTTTGTTAATGTTTTCTTTTGACATACTTATGATAATATGAATTATCGGTAGTTATTAAAGTTTGCATTGACAAAATCATCGCCATTTCCATCCTGTTGCAAGTTTCCTGTTTCCGTTCTATTGTGTTAATTGCGACCACGTTCTTTCCCTGTATTTCGAACTTTTCAGCCAAATAACTAGCGCCGAACTCTCCTGTGAAATATGCAAAAATTACAATTTAACACATAAAAGGATTGTTTTTGGATATAAATGTACTCGGTGTTGTTTATTGTTCTAAATAAGTTTTTGCTGAAAAAAACGAAAAATCTCTTAATGGATTAAAACTTAAACAGAAGGATAAGACAAAAAGAGTATTAACGTTCTTTGTGTTAACCCTGCTAACTCTGTTAGGTTAGATCGAGAAAAATGATGACGTAGACTTGTCGATCTAACAGGCCAGGGCAATGTTAGATGTTAAGAGAAAAATGTAGTCACATTTCTAGCCGTTAGAGCGTAGGTAACCAACATGGCAGCGACGAATTTAACAGCTGTTTTTTGTTTATACGAATTTTTATTCTTAAATACGCATTAATAAAATCAGACCAATTCATTTCTTTTGTTGCTTATGAAAGAAGATATGAGGAGCATCGACAACATTAGGGGTATTCACAATAATAACTGTAATAACCCTGTTAACTCTGTTAGGTCGTGTTAGATCGAGAAAAATGATGACGTATATTTAGGAATGCTTCCAAGCTATAGGGTAGTTAAATTGTTAACTTGGTTTCAAAACTAGGAAAAATAGTTTAATTTTGGTGGACGGTATGTTTGGACCAAATGTGTTCTTTTTTGAACGATGCCTCACTTTTCTAGGAGTCTTTTCTGCAGACTGGAATATGGTTTAATTTCTTATTTGTGGAACTTATATGTATCGATTTAAGCATGAGGTATCAGATTCTCATTTTTTTAGTCAATTTTGTTCATTTGCAAGTATTTTGACAGATTATGGAATAATGGCTGCTTGGTCCTTACTCCACTCATTTTCTGAAACACAATGTTTCAACAGGTAAAGAATTGGACCTAGATACTCCCTTGAGGCAATGTTTACATGTTTGTCGATTAAGAAGGATGTGATAATAGGGATATTCACGATCTTTGTGTTAACTCTGTTAAATCGTGTTAGATCGAGAAATATGATGACTTAGACTTGTAAGAATCGGCTAGTTAACATTGCTCGATCTAATATGGTAGGACCAATGTTATATGTTAAGTCGAAGGTGTAGTCACATTGCTAGCCGTTAGGGCGTAGGTAACCAACATGGCGGCCATGAATTTAACAGCTGTTTTTTTGTTTACAAGTATTTTTAATCTTCAATACGCAGTAATTAAATCAAACGAATACATTTCTTTTGTTAATTTCTGACCTGTCCTTACAGTCTCATTCATAGTAGTTACATCCCATTTCCTAAAGTTGTAGGCAGTTTGACGTTAGGATACATGTTAGATATGTCGGCATGAAACGTGTCATTTGTTAGTACTTTTCGAGTGCATAAATAGCATTTTGAATGAAAGAGTTGATTAATTTTCAATTTTTGTTAACTTCTGGCATCTTACAATTTAACACAAAAGAAAACCAAAACAAACAACAACAATGCTTCAAGGACTGTTATATCTTTATTTTTGGTTCTACCAATCGCCACGCGCAGCATTGCGAAAAAATTAACGTTTAACATGTTAAGAAAAGAGGAGGGGGCTTTCACAATCTTACTGGACATTTCTCTATTCGAGTTAACACGAGTTAACATGTTATGAACATCGTGAATACCCCTAATAACGTGAGGATATCCGAATCTTATTCGTAATCTTACAAGAATGGGATATTTAAAATTGAATATAATTTCCAGACCAATCTTTGTTCCAAAAGGGGGTTTGAATCAGGCGTAAAACTGCCTATGAAGATTACAGGTTAAAATGAGACGTGTTGGTCACTACGTACCGCGACCAATATTGGTCTATTGAGCAACCAGTCTAGGAATGAATATGCTGTTGTATGAATGGATCTAGGACTCAAGTAAAATATGGCACCAAAATGAAGTAGTCGGAACTCAATTTAATCTGTATAAAAGTATACAAATGAAGCCAATCTGGAAGAGTACTGATACTGAGGATGAAATTACAAGCCCAAATTAAATAAGCAAGGAATCGAAGCTACCCTCTCATGACATTCATATTTATGGAAGATGCTCATAGCATTATTATCCAGTGTCGAACCCTTCTTGCAGAATACTGGGAGCCTCTTTTATCGTTGAGCCTAGAAGGAACGAAATCCATTGTTATGTACAAAAGAAGAGAAATTGCGGAATTTGCGCGATATGACTATTCCATAGGGGTCAGATGTTAATAAGCGCCATGGTAACGAACTCATTAAAAAATAATTGCAGAAAAACACGCACAAATCGGTAAAAATTTACGAAATAACGGTTTGACCCAGCCGTCCGTAAAAAGAGTTTCAGACCCGTGAATGAGGTAAGCGTCTGTGGTAGGCGGGACTGACAGTCGTACAAAAGGCCCCGGTAAAGAAGTCAGCCCGGACGGAATGTATTGAGACATCACGAGGGCCGACTTGAATTATGATGTGTGTTATTAATAATTAGCTGACAGTAGGGCGCTCATTAATAACCGGTTGAAAGAGGTGGCCTTGCGGATGGAGACCGCTTCGTAAAGGGGGCTAATGAAGGACTTATTCTCATCGGTCCTAACAAGGCTGACACGGCTACCAATGCATCAACACACATATATCACAGGCGCATTCACAATTTCAAACGGACATAATTACAGCCGGAGCAATTATTGTACGTGAGTCTGGTCGATTATAATAATAAAGAGTGGCTTTCCAAGCCAACCCTTGCTGTGGGTCTGATCTAGACGTCATAAAACTTTATAATAACCAACGGCAAATTAAACACTCCTCTTGTCTTAAGAACAGCTAATATTTTCAAAATTCCGAAATATATTCGCTCATTGATCGCGCTAGAAGAAATAGTACAAAAACTCGGTGAACCCTGCATTTAGCCTTTTTTCACCCGTCTAATGACCTCTACGAAGATTGGAACCCTATAAAGTACAAGTAGTTCAAACCAAAATGAAATAAATGCACCGGTATTATACAGACCAAAAGTGATCGCTAACAACTAAATTTCAGGTTTTTTTACTTCGCCAGCCAAAAGAAAAAAAAAACTTTTCATTTAGTACTTTTACTCGATACTTGTCTTTCGATACATTTACTTATTCATAACATTTAATGTAGGATCGAGGTCACGATAGCTCAAGTGGTAGAGCAGCGGCGTATCAAGCCGAAGATCGTGGGTTCGAATCCCGCTCGTGCCAGTGACTTTTTTATCTCAAGCAATACCTTACATAACGGTATTAATTGAAAGAGGTTACTAAAAACCTTAATTAATTGTAATTAATGTAGGGTTGACATGAATTATCGGTAAAACAGAAGCAAAGAAATTGTAGTTATTTTGTGATCATCCTTGTCAAATTCTAACGTTGATTAAAAACGGATCGGGGATGAGGCCCAGGTAGACTTATAGGTAGAAATACAACTTATAATTTGATAGACACAGTCTTTAAACTTAGTTCATTATTTTATTCGTTTTTATTTATATTATCACGAAATGAGGTTCAAATCGTTTTAAAGTTGTTTGTTTTTTTGAAAAATGGCAAAAAGGAGGGAAAATTCAAACGGTGAGACTGAGATGGGAAGTTAGTGTCCGAGTGGATCGAAGTCACGATAGCTCAAGTGGTAGAGTAGCGGCGGATCAAGCCGAAGGTCTTGGGTTCGAATCCCGCTCGTGACACTGACTTTTTTATCTCAACGTGAAACCTTAATTATTTGAATGTTATTAATTGGTCAAGCGGACCACGAAAAATATGAATTTAATGAATTGAAATGAAGTACACTTCACTAAAGCTCTCCGTAGCCATTTCATTTGTCGCCGTGAATCCAATCCGATTACACTGGAAAATTCAAAAAGATGGGGTTGGGATGGGAAGTTAGTGCCCGAGGGGATCGAAGTCACGATAGCTCACGTGGTAGAGTAGCGGCGTATCTAGCCGAAGATCGTGGGTTCGAATCCCGCTCGTGCCATTGACTTTTTTTCATCTCAACTAAAAACCTTAATTAATTGTATTTAATGTAGGGTTGACATGAATTATCGGTAAAACAGAAGCAAAGAAATTGTTTGTAGTTATTTTGTGATCATCCTTGTCAAATTCTAACGTTGATTGAAAAAGGATCGGGGATGAGGCCCAGGTAGACTTATACGTAGAAATACAACTTAAAATTTGATAGATACAGTCTTTAAACTTAGTTCTTCTAAATTCCATAATAAAAACAAAATAGTAGTCAGACAAATGCTAGTCAAAATCCAATATCCTGTCACTAATTAATAAGTTAATTCAAGATAGCCTCTTAAAACACAATGAGAACTTGTATTTGAAGACAAAACTATCGCCATGTATAAAAGACACCACCTAAGTCCTAGGCATCTCGAATAAGTTGTCAAGCCTGATCAAAAAGACAGCTGGGATCCCACTTTAAAGGTTACGTTTAAATACAAAAACACAATTGGAAATTCCGTTTTCTCCAAATTATAGTCAAAAGTGCCAACCAACTTCGCAGCAATGTGGTATACAAGAAAATGACTGTCGTGTTGTATACTACGGACAAACAAAACAACTGCTTAAGAGGTGTAGGCAACATTTATGATACCAGGGACAAGGAAACAAGGCACTGCACTAACCCAACATTGCCACAAGTATCAACATACTTTTGACATTTACAACGTTTCAGTGGTTGACAAGGAAATCAATCTAGGCAGAAGACTGGTCAAAGAAATGTTGCACATCTGACAAGATGCCTACTCTTACAGCCGAAAAACTGACATAGCAAAATTAAGTGTGATCTACAGCTCAATTCTCAAAAAAACAATAGCCTTAATAACAAAAACCAATTATGTGCAGTTTAAGTTTATTTGTTAATTATAATCCATGCTGTATATATCATTGTTAGACTGTTTTGTGATACTTGTTTCAAAATTGTTTTGTTCTATATTCAGTTGTTTATAAAATTAGAGATATTTATATGTAGAGCTTTTATACAATTCTATTATTTAAATATGGTAATACACAGTGTGTTGTAAATCAGAATGGGGCCTTCTAACAAGTTGGCATGTATTACCGTATAGTTACCTCCCCGCACACCGGCGTCCTCACAATGCTTTCAACTGTTTCTTAATTTACAATTCGAGAATGTTATATAAATCGTTCTCTCTGTTTTTCACATTTGTTGTATCAATAATAATGTCAAAGGTTCCGTAATTTTGAGTCCTGATGATGGCAATAAATCTGACGGAAAGCTCGACAAAGAATTGAGTGCTCTACGTGGGCCTCATCCCGATCCTTTTTCAACCAATAAAGAAATTGTAATACATGCTCGAGAAAATGAAGAACAGTTCTTCTGAAAAACAACGAAAAGTCAAAGAAACCAATGTAGCTGCTGCTCTGCATATATTAGCTCCATAAGCAAAAACGTCAAAATTATTCTGTCCACTCCATGAACGTAGTTGTGGAAAAAGCATTGGAAATCTGTGAAATAAGCTTCAGTGTGAGGTTTGACATCGAATAATCAATTAGACAAATAAAAGCTGGCGTCCCGCAAGGGAACATTCTTGATCCGATTCTGTTTATCATTTACAATGCTGACTTTACTGAGCATTCCTCCATCATTACAATCTATGCGGTAGATAACGCAATTTTGTATTCTATCCAAGCAAAAAAAGTGTAAAAACTGGAGGATAAGACCGGAGAAGATGCGCCTGATGGATGGAGTGTCGGAGTTATTTTTGTCATAAAAGCGACTGAACATCAGAAAAATCAGACAGACCTAACAGTGAAGAAACTAGACGGCCTGACACTCTAGCCACTCAGTTATTGCGGTCACCTGAAGATAGTTAAATGTCTAAATGTATCGAAGTGGCCATCACGTTGATCAAATATAATAAGCAGCATTATTCAACGACCGATCATCCTTGTCTTCCTGATGTGTTTCTACGGTCAGATGCGTTTCGGCAATTCGCCATCTTCAGTGTTGAGTCTTTTTGATTTCTGTGAGTAAGAAAAAAGTAATAAGGTGTGTTTTTGTGTCTGAGTTATTTTAGCCATAAAAGCGATGTGAAGGGGACCGCAGTGCCGAGAGGTTGGATGTTCAACTAGTATTTGCCTCGCTGGGGCCTTGGGTTCGAATATGGGCGAATGGCCCATGGTTTTTTAATTAATTAAAATATGTAAAACGTATTGTAAAGTTGTTTGACCCCTCGTCCACAACACCCAACGTTTGACTTGAATCCCTTTATCTAAGGCAGCGACTTGACAAAAATCACACAGACCCAATACGGACTAAACGAACCGATAGTCTTCCCGTTATAACCACTAATACCATGGTCAATGTTTAGGAGTTTTGTGTCTTGAAAATTATGTATCTTTTATGGATGTATTTATGGAATTGATTTTCTTGTTACAGGGCGTCGGTTTGGATGTGAAAGACGGCCTTCCATCTGGTGCGCCCGGTTGGCCGTACCCATCAGTGTACCATCCGTACGACGCGGCGTTCGCAGCCTATCCGTTCAACGGGTGAGTCCATTTTCTGATAAGAGCCGATAGATAACGGTGGTCGAACACTCGGCCCGCCTTCGTTTAGGTGTTTTTTTTCCTTTGGTGTAAATATTTACCTGTTTGCTCCGTCAACAATTTTTCACCTCCTCAGATTCAGCCTGTTTGTCCCCGGTATCTCTAAACCTCTCTAGCTCTAAATTAGCCAGATACCTAGTGTGAGCTGTAATCTTCAGACAACGAAATTGTGTGGTACCGTTGCAAGCTCACATTAAGCACGGTTTCTTTCCCGCACCATTGATTTTCCTGTTCGAACAAGATACCGAACAAGATAAAAACTTTACTTTCTTACTTAAAAATAGACTTCATGACCTCGTTTCACCACCTTTTCCTACAAAATTTATGTTGACATATGATGCTTGTAAAAAGCAAGTTTTTACTATTTCAGAATAAGAATTTACCTTTAGTCCAGAAAATATGCGTTTTTTTCTACATACATATGAGGAACAATAATCAGGTTTACCGCTTATTCATGTAGTAGCAATTCTATGTTAGAAAAAAATATTCATGTGTTGAATAGAAATACGGGCTGTATTCAGTACATATACGGCACTGGATTGTTCTTCTGCCAAAATGGCACCTAAATGGTATAGAGCTGCGATATTCAATAAGCACGTGTTCACAGTGCCTTGACTCTCGGTTATCCACCGGTTTCCGCCGGTTTGGGTCCAAATAAGTCCCGGTCTTCCGCCACGTACTTAACACCATTGTCCTCTGCATTCCTCACGGCTTAGTCAAGTAGCCGTCCCGATTTGTGCGAAGAACGAGGAAACGGGCCTTCTTATAATTCAGGCCCAGTCGCGCTTTTTGGGAATCGGAAGTACTTATTAGGGGACGAGGAGAGCCGACTTACATTTCAACAGGGGCGAGGAAAATCAGGGAATACAGAATTCATAGCTAAGGGAATTTTACAACCCTTAGTTTTTCTTCTTTTACGAGGTTGATACTTCCATGCCAGATTACTGTAAATTGCCACATTTGTAATCCTTAATTGTAAGTACACCTGTTGATCTTGCAACATGTTAACGAGCATTTTTAATCTTCCAATTAAAACCAACATAATCCGTTTGATTAAAGCTTCGGTTGAAAATCAAAGAGCTCGAGCTTAACATATTAAGTACAAGGGTTTAGCCGAGCTTTCTCGGAGCGGTTCTAATGGTGCCGGCGATAGTCGAAACAGGATCTTTGCCGGTCCCCCGTTCAATTAGACCGAGGTGTCCCAGGGCGAGATAAAAATTCCACAGCTAATGTAAGTTCCATGTCCAGGCTTGCGTAGAGCGAATACATGCCCCCGGACTTTTCAATTAAGATAACTCTAATAACTGTTGGTACAAGGAGCCCGGCTCACAACATCTGCCCCGGGGAATAGATACAGTTATTGGCCATATTTTATTGAGCGGTCGTAGTTTCGAAGTGGCATCTTGATTATCCGAGTTAATTCTCAAAACTGTTAGTACTATCGAAGTTAACTCCAGCTGGGTAAGCGGCTTTTTTATAGTTTCGTAAGTCCTGTATATGAATATTGAATAATGCACCTTCTACATAAATGTTGATAGTTTTTCATCTCATTCCGCTTGACTTTTTTTCTGTTTTTAATAACCTAACACTCGCTGTTACATACACAAGTTGTTTTGTATTCTAGGTGGAAAATTAGAAAATCCGCAGAAAGCTTCCTTGCTTTTTTCCAATATAGACTTTTTACCGAACTTAGCGGTGGTGGTTTGGGTAGAACGAGGGAAAATTGGATCCAACAAGTTGATGCCGGTTTGGGATTGTAGTTCTTTATTGATCTATTGTGTCAGTTTCCGTAACAGGTCTGAAAAGAAAAGCTTTGTCTTCTCCCTTTTTTCAACAACGTCCTAATTCGTGTTTTTCGCCACTACAACGTTTGTACTCATGCCTTTAATGCTCGACAGGTTTTCCTATGTTTTTCTAGAATGGAGCAGAAGAAAAGAAACAGATACGGAAATGGCCGGCAAATAGGCACAAACAAAACAAGCACTTTTTTAGCATTTAATTCAGTCGCTGTCATAAAATATTTCGTTGCAAACAGTTCAAGTAGGTTAGGTTAAGGTCTTGAGAGGTGTCCATGCTCAATTAAGACTGAACCTCGGGATCGTTGCAGTTCTGCAAACCGGACATTCCTGGCTCACTTGAAGCACTTGAACATATTGGGAGTGGCCAAAAAACCCCGATCTAAAAAGGACTACTGTCATCCTTTACGTATAGGTTACCGCTCTCTATACAGCTTTAACATGCCATGAACGCTTGTGCCCTAGAAAATCTCACAAGGTTATTACACTGGCAAAAAATCCTCATAAGATCTAATAGCCTAGCCATTAAAGCATTAGCGTGTAAAAAAAATAACATAAAAAATAGTCAATGAACAATCAATCTTGGGTGCCAGGGCACAAGGACTTTTGGGTGACGAAAATGCATACACACTGGCCAGAGTAGGATCTGCAAGACCATACATGTGCCCCTAACCTTTACTTGTGATAACAAAAATAAATACAATCCTCCATCACCGAATCAATCCAAATAAAACAAACGGAGGAGTGGATAAACTCTAAGCACCTCTAGTTACGGTAAACTTGTGCCAAAACAACCCTCACTAAGACCTACAAACTCATTGCTGAAGTTGAAGAGGGGCAGACTCAGAGGAGTGATGGGATCCCTTGCAAACGAGAAACTATCAACATAGCATGGCCATATATAACGATAATCCCATTTGCAGATTATGTAATGAGCAGAAAGAAACACCCACCCATATCATCTTCGAATGCGAAGCAACGGCTCAATGGAGGCATAACCTTGCATACAGAAAAAGCCTCGGGAATGAAATTGTAACAACGAACAATGACCTTTTCTGAGATGAAGGATTGAGTAGCTTAGATTGAACTAGGAAACTAGGAAGGTACAATAACCCAGAAGGCCGCAGGGCCAGGGGAGCACAACCCCTGCTTCCTAGTATCTTCATCATCATACAGCTTAAAGATTTTTGTTAGCTTCCATAGACTTCACATTGGCTCCTTAACATTAAAAACTTGTTTTTTTTTTTTATTTAAAGGTGTTTATTTTATTTATTGCTATCTGTACATAATATAAAGTGGGGAGAGAAACCAACTTTTATTTAATTGGGGGGGGGGGAGTAAAAGTTAATTCGGTGGGTTAGATAGAAGGTCACGAGGCCATCGTCGTTTTAAACGGCGTGGAGGATTGTAAGGGTGAGATGTTGAGGAAAGAGTTAGGGCTAGTGAGTTAGGATGGAGGGAGAGTTTAGAGTGAAAAGTGAAGAAGCGTGTATGGATAAGATCTTTCACGAAAGGGATTTTAAGATCTTTATGGATCGTTTGATTTGTGACGTAGAAGGGAGCATTGAGGATACGGCGGAGAACTTTAGATTGAAAAGACTGAATTCGTTGGATATTGGATGATTTGGCCGAGCCCCACAGCTCGACTCCGTAGGTCCAAATAGGTCTGATGAGTGTTTTGTAAGCGGTTAGTTTGTTATGTATGCTTAGTTTTGATTTTGGTCCAAGAAGGTGTCTGAGTAGTCCATATCTTTTGTTAAGTTCTTGCCGTTTTAATCGTGTATGTGGGTTCCAAGTAAGTCTACTATCTAAGTAAAGCCCAAGGTAGCGGACTTGGTTCGATGGTGGTATTATTTTGTTGTAAATGTGCACTGGTGGACAGGTTTGTCGTTTGAGCGTAAATGTAACGTGTTGGCTTTTTTGTTCGTTTAACCTGATCCGCCACAGATTGCACCAGTTGGTAATAAGGTTCAGGTGTTGTTGGAGTGCTTCTGTTGCTAGGATAGGATTGGAGTGTGTTGATAAGATTGCGGTGTCGTCCGCGTAGGTTGTGATTTGTGTGTTTGGATGTGTGGGTATGTCAGCAGTGTAGATGGTGTAGAGGATTGGGCCTAGGATACTTCCTTGTGGAACGCCAGCTTTGATTGGTGTGATAGGTGAAAACTCGGTGCCGATTCTTACTTTAAACCATCGATCTGAGAGGAAGGATTTCACGATAAGGTAGTAGGAATGAGGGAGGATACATTTTAACTTATAGAGGAGGCCGGGGTGCCATACTCGGTCAAATGCTTCCGTAACGTCCAGAAATACGGCTGAGGAGTATTGTTTGTTTTCTAGAGCCGAAGATATCGTGTCGACTACTCTGAAGCACTGCTGAACAGTAGAAAGGAGAGGTAGAAACCCAAATTGATGGTTAGGAATTTCGTTTTCAGAGTCAAATATAGGAATTAATCTTTTAAGGAGGATACGTTAAAAGATTTTGGATAAAAACTTGTAGAATAAAATCCCAGTTCACAGACAGGCAGAAGTCCTTGTTAAGAAAGACTCGTTTAAACTATAGATCTGGTGCATTAAGGCTGAACCTCAGGATCATTGCAGTTCTGCAAACCGGACATTCCTGGGCTCAGGACTTGAACATATTGCGAGTGGCCAACTCTAATAAAAATAAGACTATTGCCATCCTTCACGATAAAGGATAAAGCTCACTATACAGCTTTAAGCTTTTTATTAGGCATGATTATGGTTCCTTAGTTTGTTTAGTAGATTTTTCTTTGCTCGTGAGCACCGTTTCCACTTAATAAGTAGTGACGTTGCCACTTCTTTTATGGCAGAACTTACACAGGATGTTTTTCTTCCTTACAATATTTTATTAGTCGGCAATTTTAGGCTATTTATTAATCCTGCAATGCTACAGAGTTCGATTTGGATTCAAATGTCTGCAGGTTAGGCGAGACTTGCCATTTCCTGTGCCTGCCCTTGGATGTTGTTCGACTAGTTATGGGTTGTTAATATGGTCAAACAATTGATCCTTTTTTTTATGGGACTTCTCCCTGACTAGTTTATAAACTTTTTTCTATCCTCCTTGCCTTGGCCCCAGACTGTTTGTTCTCTTCTCCTATTTAATCCAGGGCGATAATGGCCATACGTACGCGACCTTGCCTAAAGAAGAACCTAAGGTAAAGACAATGCTTTGATTTTTCTAATTCAAAAAAATTCATGAATGTTCATTACTTCGACAACTATGAAATTGGAATGAAATAATCAAATAATTAATTACAGGGGGTCATGATGACAACACTGCTAAATAATTATTTGAGTAGATCCTAAGGCGATGGCATTAAAAAAAGGCAAAACGGAAAATTCCACGCCTAATATAAGTGGCTACAAGCTCAAAATTACCTAAAACCATTAACTTTGTTGATACGGGATGCCGTAAACGTCCGTGGATCGAAATTCACCGTAAAAGGGCGGTATCATACTTATACTTAGAGGGTTTACCAGCCTTTAAAATCTTCTTATTATATCGCCTAGCAGGTTTATTTTTTCCACGCGGATACCATCGGCAGTCATGAGGAAAGACTCTAATTTATTGAATTACAGGCAAAACAAAAGGAATTTTTTTTTAAATTTAACCCAGGCAGAGGGTTCACGAAAACAAATTAATCTTGTGATAAGTCAAACGGATCCATTATCGGCACCCTATCATTCAGTTATATATTTGCATTACTTTTTTATCTCTTGACCCACTTTTATGACTTTTATAACAGTGGGCCCTTGATCGTTCCTTAGCCGGTGGTACTCGACTCCAGATCTAAATGGAGTAAACATGTTTTAAAGCGGTGAGAATGTTTGTACAGCGGTGCGAATGTTAAAATATAATTAACAAGCTTTTAACAAGGCAAATACTATTTGTGCAAGATTGTCGGATGAGACTATTTTTTTATTGCTTTTGAAACAATTAGGAATCGTCTTTATCTCTTACATATATTTATAAGATATAGTAAATGGGTTCGAGTACTTAGAAGGAAAATTTCGACATGAATTTGTTCAATTTAAGAAATGTTCTTTAATCTCTTTATATAAATATTTTTTTGACCGGTTGAAATCACCAGTTTTTCCCTGGTGTAGATTATTTCAATTAAGTAAAAAAAAAGTCAGGGAACAAGTTGTAGGGCTCGAGTTCTGTCAGGGATGTCTAGTCGCCCACTACCAGAAACTGAACTGATCAGACTCCAACTAGCGATTCTGAGTTCAAAACCCTGCATAGCCATGGCGTTTTAATAATATAAAAAAATAGCGAAGTGGTTCTGATCTTTCACTCGCGGTACCCAAAGATGGATGTTAAGTCCTCTTATATAACAGGAATAAAATAATTTTCTACTTGCTTGAAAATATCTAAAAACCAACTTTAAATGGGCCCATTATTTATACTTTTTATTTGATTAATAAATAAGCTGTTAAAAATAGCCTGTTATTTATTTTATTTAAATTTATTTTCTAGTTCACACCTTGTTTTTATTACAATTAATTAAGGTTTTAAGTTGAGGTGAAAAAAAGTTAATGGCACGAGCGGGATTCGAACCCACGATCTTCGGCTAGATACGACGCTGCTCTACCACTTGAGCTATCGTGACCTCGATCCACTCGGACATCAACTTCCTATCTCAACCCCACCTTATGAGTTTTCCCTCCTTTTTGCCATTTTAGCGGCGTATCTAGCCGAAGATCGTGGGTTCGAATCCCGCTCGTGCCATTAACTTTTTTTCATCTCAACTTAAAACCTTAATTAATTGTAATGTATTAATTGGTCAAGCGTACCACGAAATTAGTGAGTTTAACTTGTTTTTATTTTTTTAAAAAAATTTTATTACATTTATTTGATAATTTGAGGCTCTTGTAGGAGAAGTTGCCCAGTGGTAACACTCCTTTTGTTTTTTAAGTTAAATTTGCTTTGTTAAATCACCTGAAATTGATATCGCTAATAAAATTGGATTGTACCTGAAAATTAGTTTTGCAACTGCCATTCAATTAGCAGGGTCGCGTTGTAGGTTTTACCTCCTCTTCCTTGAGTTATAGGTAGTATTGCTCCTTTCTTGACAAAAGCCAAGTTTTTTTCATGCTTACCACTCGGGCTTGCTGTTCATGCTCAACGGCATCCTCCAAATATTGCATATTTACCTCATTGACCGGGCTTTCCTTTATGCTGGAAGCGTTTCCTTTTCATATTTCCCTATCTTCTTGGTGTTCCTCATTGTAGCGTTTTGGCGCCCATGCTTTATCAGATATACAGTTGAGGTTTCAACCTATCCTGAAATTTTCCTCTTGACCTTAGCAGACCCAGCTATCCCGACATGTCCTCTCGAATCCTACTCTTATGTCTTGGTGTGAAAATACAATAATAAAATAGAACAAAAAAATTAATAATAATCTTCACGCTGATCAAGCTCAAAGGCATCAATGCGCGTGAGGACTCGTATTTGCCTCGCTAGTTCCTGGGTTCGAAACCCGACATAATAAATGGTTTTTAATTTAAAAAATATGAAAAAAATACTGCAAAGTAGTTTCACACCTTAAACGCGACATCCACTTGAAAGTTGGACGTCCGTCATGACAAATCATCCATCGTGTCAGAAATTAATTTACTTATTTTTCACTTCCAACCATATGCCATTTTGTATATCATTGGTTTTCCCTCTGCCCTCTCCGCATTTTATCCTAGGTTTGCTGGTATAATTGAATCCTCCAGGTTGAGTTCCGGCTCCCGTACTTATCAGGTGTATTCAGACATCCCAAAACCATGACCATTGCAAACACTTGAGCCATTCAATTAACTGTGACGTTTCCTCTCGAAACCTCCAAAATCCCCACAACCGTCTTGGTGTAAAAAAAAAAGATTACAATTCAAAGCAAAAACAAAACGTCTTCAATTTTACTTAAATGATGTTAATGCCAAAGTGCGATAGCTTGGGATTTACATAGGCAAGTCTTGCGTGGAATTCCTCAGGGCAGCGTACTGACTCTCGTACTGTTTCAAGTATGTACGACTGACATTCCATCTCATACACAAACGCTCAACCTTAGACAATAAAGTAATTTTGTTGTATTCTTGTTCCTAGAAAAACCCACCAGAATAACCTTTCGTAAATTAGACCTTCGTTAAAGTGTGGTACTTAGGGGTTACGACAAACTTACGTGGGATTCACAGCTTAAACGGCAATACTGAAGGAATGATACAAAAATCCTCCCACATCTATTGCAAATGATCCAACAGCTTAAAAAAGGCTGACAACTCCATATCAAAACCAAAATGGACATATGGACTAGATGCCTTGAGTTCCGCAAAACGTACAAACACCCTCCATATTCATATCACCCATTCGAAAATTTTCCGAAAAACCCTCGTCGATGCCAAATCTTTCATAAAGATCGAAACGTTAACTTTGAACGAGATTTTTGTAAATAAGATATTTCAATTAACAGTTATGATTTTAATGGTCGTAACGGCAAAAAATAAGTATTTCATTTGATATATTATATGATCCTTACAATTAAAAAAATCGTTGATGCTTAAGAAAAATGAAGTTTCAAAGGTCGGTTTAAGTGTAGTCGTAAATCGGCGTCCCGGCGGCCTCATTCCGGAATTAAGTCCAAGTCCTTCTGCTAGGTTTAATTGCTGCGATTCCCTAAGCGGTCTGGTCGGATTCCGTTGTTGAAACGGGAATCGAGCCTGTATTTCGGCCCGAGGGGAGGGTGAGTTTGGGTTAGGCCCCGGTTGTAAGGGGTTGGGCAATTAGATGTAAGGGATGCCCCGAGCCGCCACGGGGAAAGGGGGGCTTTAATGGCGGAACAAGAGAAAGCCCGTCTTAAAATTGGCTTAAACACTTTGTCCCAGAGCCTGACCGGGCTTAGGGAGGCCCACAAGGAGGGATTAGATGTATTTACCAACAACGGCCCAAAACTTGCTCAGACACCCGACACAAAACACCCAGTCGACTTAACCGATCCGGTACCAGAGTTTCATTCTAATAAATTTTCTTTGGACGTTTCTAATTCGTCATGAAATCATTTCTCCACCCTTCCTTATATATANTGTATATATATATGTATATATATAAATATATTTCGCCATCTTCAGTGGTGTTACTTACGAGTAGTTCAAACCAGGTGAGATGTCATTTCACGGTTCATCACCCCACAAACTTCTTGCAAGAATTTCGCGGAAATTATTACATAAAATACATAGGGAGGGGGCCAAGGTGGCCGAGGCGTTATGGCGTCCGATTTGCATATATATACATACATACTTACTGTGTGTGTGTGTGTGTGTGTGTGTTTTTATGTATATATATATATTTCGCCATCTTCAGTGGTGTTACTTACGCGTAGTTCAAACCAGGTGAGATGTCACTTCACGGTTCATCACCCCACAAACTTCTTACAAGAATTTCGCGGAAATTATTACATAAAATACATAGGGAGGGGGCCAAGGTGGCCGAGTCGTTATGGCGTCCGATTCGCATATATATTGGGTTGTCCGGAAAATAATGCAGGATTTTAAGTTTTCATTAAAAAAAATCTATATAAAATATTCTGTTTACGTTTACAGGATTACTCATTTGTATGAATGTCAACACTTATTAATCCTCTTCCAAATGATATTGTTTGTTTACCTCTGTAGCATTCCGCTACTTG